>NC_056737.1:946749363-946824363 GCF_019279795.1 Protopterus annectens | reverse complement strand
ACTCCTTCACAGCCCCGATGGTGGCTGTGCTGGGGGCTGAGATTGAGGGGCTGCCTGCTCCCTTAGCTGTGACAGCCTGCACTCCACCTGGCACAGCTGGTCATCCAGCTCTGTCTGGAGGACACTGTGCACCATGCCACAGACCTCATCCTGGGTGACAGCATCCTCACCATGGTCACTTACAGGGGGGGCAAGCCCCATCCCTGCAGCGGTTCCACCTGAGGGTGGTGCAGGACCAGCAGATGAGGGAAGTCTGGGTTGGGTCCCAGATGTGCTGGGACCCAGTGCCTCGGCCATGTGGGAGTGGGAGAGGCGTTTCTGCTGGGATCTGCCTTCCCATATGTGCTATGGTGTGGAAATTAGCAATGAATATTGGTTAGTCATGCACAACACATTACAACATTAGTTAAAATAGCATGCATGGATATTCCCATTTACCCAAAACAGTACAATTATAACAGTGCCATAGCAAACAGAACACATGCATATATGGAATGGCATTCAGGGTTGCAACAGCATGCCAGTTAGTGGTATTTCAGGCAGGCAATAAGATGACTATTCAACAGGGAATATTAGTATGCACACAGTTTAAACAATGGTAAACCAAATGGAACAATGGTCCCAACAGTAGAGATTTGTTTAGGAACATATCCATGTTGGTTTTAGTGTGATGGTTGGATCAGTTGAGTGGTGGGGGAAGGGAAAAAATTCAATTGACAACTGCTATCAAGTATATTTGTCAGTTCACTACTATTCACTACTCTACATTCTGACCACACTTACACTCTACCTGGGCCATGGGGCTGCTGCAGCACGCCAACAGCTGTAGATATCAACAGAGCAATTGTACCCTTATTTTAGTTATACACATTTGACCTGTTTCTACACCAATTTCTTTACCTGTGGGCCTGTGCAGATGAACTGTGTGCACATTACATTGCTGTTTCTACACATATTACAGATTAACATATTAGTTGCAGGCCCTGAAGTGTGTTGTGTCTTTCACAGACATCTACTGTGACATTCTCTGTGTGCAGGTTTCTGGCAACTGGGGAAACTATCCATGACACTGTGACACTTGAGGTTCTTGTCTGGGCCAGACTGCAGAGTGTGGATGTCTAGCTTGCATCTATTTGTAGGACTGGGGCTGATCAACACAGCAATTGTACCCCTTTCATAGTTATACACATCATACTAGTATTTCTATTCAGATTTATTTACCTGTGTGCCCTTTATGGAAAATGTATGTGTTACAGTACATTATTTTTTCTATTCAGATTGCAGTTTAAAATTGTAAAACCAGACTGAGATATTAGTGGAGGTCCCTGGATTCAAACCATGCTGTGTGTGTGCAAAACTGAACTATAAACCTAGTTCTTATCAGACTGAGCTACTGGGGAGGTGTTTGTTGCTTGTGACATTTCTATCTAGTACATATTTTTGTGACATTTTACATTATTTGTTTCCCATTTTCAATACCAAATTGTGCTTACACAACAGACATTGGTGTCACTGTTTGTGAAACATGTGCACATTAGCTGGATTGCATATTTGACTGTTTTACAACTACATACTGCAGTTTAGATTCCTGAGTACACAGTGTAGGTTTTAGGTCTGCACCTGTTAGCGTTATACATTTCTCAGTACATTCACAGGTACATACTGCTGAAATTGTAAAACACATTCTGATGGGAATATGTACTGTTGCTTTTTTCCAGTTATTTGAAATGCCCATTCTAAAGTATGCAGACAAGCAGTGCTAACTCAGTTCACCTCAGTTAATGCATTCTGCAGGACATACACATTTCTATTTATCAGGTACAAGTGAGATGACAGACACCAGTGTTTGGGATCACCTTTATTAGTTTTGACATACATTTATGTGTACAACTCATAACTCCACAATTACTATTCCTGCATGATCTGCACAGGGGAATGCTTTTCATTTCTAACTGTTACAGTAGCCCTGACATGGCACTTTCTTGGCAGGTTCACTCAGATACACTCATGCATATTCTAATATTCCTCTCCTGCATATTGTACCTTGTTTGCTACTGATATCTGTATTACACAGCAGCTGGGAATACTCCACTGTAACACTGGCAGCCTGACACAGGGATTTATTCCTGACTTTTACAGTACAATTATATATACAGGCAGTACTACCATTACTATAATTTTGATTTTTTTACTGCTAATAATAGCGGGTATTCTATACTCACCATACTGCAAATGCAGCCGGGCCAGTTGTTGAGCATGAGCCTGCACATTTTGGGACCTCTCTGCAGCAGCTGTATGGGGAGATATCACACATTAATCATACCTGCACAGTCACAAGTTGAACTTTTTCCATACTTAGAGATACATAAGACTGCATACTTACAGACAGGTGGGACATCCTGTGCTTGGGCTTCTTGGATCCACTGGTCTAAGAGTGCACCCGTCCTCTGCTTCTGGTCATTATGGTGATGAATACCTGCTCACCAGTCCAGGGTATGCCAGTGGCACAGGTGAGATCACGTGCCAGCTGGTCCCAGGCCTCTGCTTTGTACTGCGAGCCCTGGTACGGGCCCTGCAGCAGCCTGCCATCATGGTTTTTAACTAAGATCCCAACCATGACCCTGGACTCCTGGATGCGTTAATGTTGTGCTTGGAATAGTACACCTTCTCTAATGCCAGCTATTTTGGTCCTGCTGTGTGCAATCCCAAATGGTCATGGCTGTATTCCCACCTGTGCAGTTTAAATAGGGCAGTTTTCTCGCACTTTTTCTTGATTGGCCAGTTTTAATATGCTGCACTATGCTTAGCTCCATGCAAATCCACATACCAATGCTTACACCAGCTAAGCAGAGCTGAAAGCAGGTAAGCAATGCTTACACTAGAAAAGCATTGCATAAATCTATATTTTTTCATTAAATTTATAACTTATTTTTTACATTTATATTTTAAATATTCCCTCTCTTACTGTGCTATACATGAGCCATGTGATTGACATCTATCATTCACATTCCTTAAAAGTTTATTAAATAATTTGCCAGAGGAGGCTTCAAACTGAACATGTGCTACATGCTATACCATGTCAGTACCACTATGCTACAACAGCTTGATGACATTTTCTATCACAGTAGCACTTGTCTATCATTTTCAGGATTTCTGCTAGGCTAAGTATAGCAGTGCACCGTGCAAACATGCTGTGTGGCACTTAAAAACGTTGGATTTATTTCATGAAAAAATATTATTACATTTTTTTTATTTTTTATTCCTTTTTTCTTGCCCTATTGCTTCCATGCATGTAGGACAAGAGTGCATACATTTGGGGGTGTGCACTTGAAGGCTGCTTCCTTCGAGGTGTTTGTGTTTTTTATTTTTTTTCAGTGTCCCTGGACACTGAAATGTTAGCTATTTACATTTCAGTGTCTGTGGACACTCGTTTACTATATAATATTAGAGCCAGGTTCTAATATTATATAGTTTGACACTCATATGTGTCAGAAAGTGCAATACGGCTCTTTCAGAGCAAAGGGGGTGTGTTTCAGGTACAGGCACTGCTGACATATGCCCCCTTCCCCTCGTTCCTGGTTCGTGTCCATTTAGGTTAGATAGCAGCATACCTTCATGCATATGCAAGGCACGCTGCTATCCTAAATGGACACGAACCACTCCATGCAAGAATAGCCTTATTCTTGCATGGAGCTTCGTAAATCTAGGGGAGAGTCTCTTTAATTGATGGTAGGTATGTACCCAAGAAGACTGAATGTTGGAATTAAATCAAAAGGTGCTTCAACAAAGTATTAGTTTAAGGGTGTGCAAACACAACAAAGTATTAGTTTAAGGGTGTGTGTACTTATGCAATCAGCATATTGAACATTTTTTATTTGTTATATTTTTCCCCTAACAGATTTGTTTGTTTTTCAATTGAATTGTACTGGTTATAAGTAACATTAAAGGTGGGAAAAGTTTTGAAATTATTTATTGTGGTCTAATTTTTTTATATAATAAAAACTTGGCATTTTAACAGGGGTGTGTACACTTTTTATGTCCACTGTACATGTATAATTTCAGAACCATAATTGCACTGATACCCACAGTTATACATGTAATATATTGCTGATATCATCTGCACGCTCAATGCACAGGCTATAGATAGTTATTCTTATGTATAAGTGTTTTTCTACTGTTAATTTTTATATAAAGTAAAGTGTAGCATGAGTAAGAAAAGATTAGCTTTAGCTGCATTGGAACCCACGCTCACCTGTACTATAACTCTTTGCTTATAACTGCTGCTACAATGTCAGTTAGGTAGCAGCTGTATATTTTCACATTAATTGCTATGCATGTGTGGTGGCCTTAGTGCAATGCCACTTGGTGTGTTTGCAGGGTGGCAAACCACACAAGATACAATGTATCTGCTTTGAAATTGTTTACTGTCTGCTTTTTGTCTGCAGGTGTTGTGGAAGCTTGCTGATCATTGCGCAATCCCTCTAAGCAGGTTTGCACAATGATAAGCAAAAGATGCAACAATGCATCCATTTTGAATTTGACTACTGTCTGCTCCCTGTCTATAGGTGTTCTGGACCTGCAGGTGTTGCTGACTGCCACGTAATGCTGCTTACTGGGTTTGTGTGATGTAAATCAAAAGAGGTAACAATGTATCTTTTTTGAAATTGAGAATGTCTTCTTCTTATGTGGGCCAATAGACCATGTCTGCATGAAGGTAAGTAATGTACAAATGTGGCAAGCAGAGTTATTCATGCATTACTCTGGCAACAAGTGTTCATTAGGTTTTAACATTAAAAGATAAATGTGGGATTTTAAACCATGATCTGCAGATACAATATAGTTTGTTTCATTGTGTGCACAAGGTGAGCTATACACACACTTGATTCACAGATGTAATTTATGCGGTCTTTATCTTACAAGTAAATTAACATTAACTTTTAATGTGTTATCCATTTCACCATGTTTGAGCTAAGCTGCACACATAGCAAATATTATAAAAAAAGTAAAAAAAAAAAAAACAAATTACAAAATGTATCTTAACACACATTACAGATTTCTATACAGCTTTGGATTTGAAATGTCACACTAATGAGCTTACAAAACACATTAAGGATATTGTTTCTCTCTTTGCCATAAAAACATCTTTGCAGCAGGAATGAAAATCATTGTGTATATAAGCAAGTCCCATTTCAATCACAGTATTATAAAGACATATAACACTTCCACACTGTCAGTTGTTTGTACATGTTGCTTACATATTTATTGCAATGAGTGATTACACAACACTTTATGAGTATTATTTGCACCAGTCCAGCTTTGTCTTCTGTTTATATTGTGTTCATGCTTCTCTTATCTGTGTTCTACTCTCACACATGCTGTATATATGGTAATTTGTATCATTGCCCTTAAAATGTATAACGATATTACATGAGTACAAACTACATTTTTCATTAAAGGAAGTACATTTTGGCTGTTAGTGCAATGCAAATGAGAATTGTGTGCTATTCACTTCTATTTCAAAGATTGCTACAATTACTTCTGCACTTTGTAAGTGTATCCTGGCTGACACACCCGCTGGAAGTAGGGAGTCTGAATTGTTGTGTATTTCTTCTCCCTCTCACTATTCATTCACAGCTGCAATCCATTACAAACAGACACTGAGGTAGTGCCTACACAGTTTACATCTGCTACACAAAGCCAAAGGTTTGGGGTTCAGCAATTCTGATCAGTTCACACCTCATTTCCATCTTCACCATGCTCAGAGGCATGAGTGAAGGTAACCGTATAGCTAGAGAACTTGAAGATGAGAGGACCTGTGCATTTGTAGAACACAGAGGACTGAGATTCCTTTATATTTATTTGCATATAAGGCTTATAATGTTTTTAAGGTATGCTTGTATTTTTTAGGTACATGCAAGATTTGTTCACATGTTACAAAGCAAACTGTTATATATATGCATTAGGAGATTAAACTGTTATCTGTATGCACTTCTTGTACTTCACTCGGTATAGGCATTTTTACCATGCATTGACTTTTACAGCTAGACAATCATAATAACTGTCATTACAAGTGTTATTGTTAAACTGGTTATCTTACAGTCTTTTCTGTCTTATTCCATGACAATCACTCTGCGACACACATGTGACCTTAGCAGACTGTGTAGGCTTTATTCAATCTGCACTTTTGTTTGGGGGGGAAGCTCCCCTGCACCCCCCATACCATCTGCTGATTTTATAAGCCAGCTTTGAGATCATACAACAGCACTGAAAGGGCAAACTCCCACTCCCCACTGCACTGTGAACTCTCATGCAGTAATGCTGACATTCTGTGATCATATGATTATTTGTTTGCTTCTACAGGCATTATAGATGTTTGATATTACAAATGTTTGAGAATATAATGCTTTCCCATTCATATAGATATAGATGTAGATATAAATACGGATATACTTTTTCATGCAAAAGGATTACATTTTCTCAGCAGCTGATATGTCATGGTCTATAAGTAAACTATGGGGGCAATTCAGTAAAGCCTACATGGACTCATTTGCCATGTAGGCATAGTGGCACTGTGCTTACATGGAAGTAAGCAGATGTGAAATCCAGTAAATGGAGTTGAGGGGCGTGCATTAGCGTGCAAACATGGACATGGAAGTGTCTGTGGCATGCAAATCACCTCATAAGCAGGTGAAATGCATGCAAATGATGTTGGTAGAGTGATCCAGCAAGCAGATAGGCAGTCCTGCAGACCCTGTGTTGGTGTCCATAATGTACATGGCAAAATTCCATGTACAAGATGTAAAAATGACACCAGGGGCTGTAAAAGTGTACTTACAGTGGAAGAAATAGCATAGAGGACACAGATATGTACAAAACTAACCACTGTGTGTACAAAACTGATGGAAAATAATGTTAAACAATTTTGTTTTATTTAATACCTTGGGGTATGTTTGTGTGGCACGGCACACTGCACAAGCATGCTGTTATGAAAAAAAAATACGAAAAGATTGCAAAAACCAGAATTTGTGAGTGTATAACAGTAATGCATTATAGGACCATGTGTGGAGTATGTACAATGTTAGACTGGTGTGGTTGCTGATGAGGCAGGGCCTGGTACCATGTAGTTTCCAGGTACTGTGCATAGATCTGTTTGCAAATGAGATGGGGTTACTGACTAGTAAAAATGGATATCTGTGTCCACAGATCCCATCTGTGTAGGCACAGAACTGTGTTGATGTCCACAGAAGAGGTACCTAATATCATAAGGGGGTGTGTCCACAATCTTTTAAGTTCACTAGAGCTCAGTGGCACCTGTTTTCATGGCATGCCGCTGAGCTGAGCAGGGGGTGGGTATACTGACTGCTAAGCTGTGTTTAACTTTAAGGTGTGTGTTTTATCATGTTTGCGCATGTTTTCACAGTTCACTGGCATGCTGAGCCTACCAACTGCAAAGCTTTGTTTATCTTTGCGGCAAGGAAGGCTGTCAAAAAAAAATTAGCTGAGAAAGCCAATGATATGTTAATTACTGAGGAGCCCTGTTTCACTTAAACTAGGGCCATTAAACCCCTTAGTTATGTACTTGGCAGGTAGAATGCATCATAGGTAGCCAACCACACAGGCTACACCTACAGCAGAGCACAACAAAGGTTGCATATACCCTACAATCTGATTTTTCCCTCTTTCTCTGCACCATTGGAGTACAGAGTTGGGAATTTTAATTGAGAGAATGCTAGGGCTGCTTCAGGTCTGCTACACATGTATGTGCTAGATGCTGAGGTCAGTGCAGCTGCTGTTGATGCTGACCATAGGCCTAGACTGAGAAGGAGAAAGGTATTCAGGTCCAGGATAACCTACTAGGAGCTACATGAGCTGGAGATTATAGAGCACTACAGGGTGGACAGGGACATACTACAAGAACTCACTGAGCTCTGACAACCTCAACTCAGACCCAGAGCCAACAGAGGGGAACCCATCCCAGTGGAAACAAAGGTATGTGTAGCCCTTAGGATGATAGCTACAGGTACTTTCCAAAGACCAACTTGGGACATGATGGGGGTCTCACAGGTTTCTGCTTCCAGGGTACTCCACCATTTCCTGGATGTCATGCTACCACATGCCAGTGAGCACATTTATTTTCCCCACACACCTGAGGAGAAGGCCAGCAGTATGTGACTCTTCTACCATGTAGCACACTACTGTTAGGTACTGGGTGTCATAGATTGCACTCATGTACACATCATGGCACCACCCGGTGAAGAGGGTAGAACCTACATAAACTGCAAAGGGGTACCACTCCATCAACTGCCAGGTCATGTGCAGTGCCCAGGGCATTATCCTGAATGTGTGTGCTGGCAGCACTGGTAGTTATCATGACTTCCATATCTGGCATGCATTACAGCTGTACCAGATGTTTGCTAGGGGGGCCATCCCACACGGCCATTTACTTGGGGATGCTGGCTGTGTACTGGAAACGTGGATGATGACACCCATCAAAAATGCACACCCACCCACCAAAGAACACCATAATGAGGCCCATGCACAACGTCTATATTATATTATCATACAATGAAAATAGCAAATGCTATTTCATTGTACCAATAATATCTAAACAACAAAATATCAAACACGCGGAACAGCAATTTTTTTCCCAAATGAAAAATTCACTGTTCCGTAACAAAAAAAACAAAAAACTTAAACACAAACTTAAGTGGGGGACTTCACCCCCCCACACCCCCTACTTAAATATACCAACTCCGAGATCGCACCATAGTGGAGGAAATGGCAAATTCCTGAAGATGGCCAACCGAATTTTTACACTGGGAAATAAATTCAATGTTCCATGACTTCGCTATTTTGCCATTTCGACAGTATCGGATCGACTAAATAGCATTAGCTATTTAGTCCATTCAGTACTGTCATATAGACCCCCCATGCACACACTAGGAACATCATAGTGCGTGTGTTTCAGCTGCTGATGTCACGATTCCAGTGCCTTAATATATCTGTTAGACCCCTGCAGTACTCTCCAGCCAGATGTGCACAGATGTTCACAGTGTGTGCCATGCTACACAATATGATCCTGTGGAAACAGCTACAGCAGTATCAGCAAAGGGAAGGGATACACAGCCCCCCCACCAGTGCCTAGGTCACCACAGCCACTCCCACAGGGGGACTCAGAGGAGGAAACTCCTGAGGCTGTCCCTGTAGGCAGACATAGGTGTGCCCAATATGCCCTGGCCACGGCTAAGAGACAACGCATAGAACATGCACTGACAACCTAGGGCCTTAGGGACTGACACCTTACACTGACATTCATACATATTAGTAAAAATTATGCCAGCCAGCCCACACAACCTGTACATCACCATGTATTGGCGGTGGATTGCATGCATCAGACAGAATTAACCCCAAACTACAGGTCTGTCAACTGCCGCATTCACAAGGTAAGTCACTCTCCTTTACACCACTTGTAAGGGTTACTACAATATGGTAGCATATGAATGGATCAGCTGCATGTATGCAAGGGAATATAGTGGGCTATATATAGCGTACTACAAGGCTAATTGCAGTGGTCTATAGTGGGCTACTAGGCTACTTGTACAGATCTAACAGTCACTTGGGGGCAACAGGTACTCTGTTCACTAGCATGTGCCCCATAATATACACTAGGCACATGGCTGGAAATTCCACATTTTTCCAGGGAGATGCCAAACAGTGGGGGTCACAGGACAGTTGCATGACTGTCTATGCCAGCAGAGAATAGCCCCAAACACATCAGTGTTCCCATACAACTGCTTTAACAGTAAGTCTGCAATGATATACCAACACACCAGACAATTCCTGTATGTTGTTGATAGTGTGAGGAATGAAACCTCTCTGTCTGGTGGCTGGTGTAGCTCACTTGGCCAGGGACAGTAGCATGGGTGATGATGCAGATGGTTCAAATCTGGCAGCATCCAACATCTTTTGCATGTGAGGTACTCATATTGTGGTATTTCCACAGACTGTCATAACCCTTCAATCTGTTACTGCAAGAAAGCTTGACAAACCCGAGTGAATGGGGGGACAAAGGGCCATACCTACAGCCAGACATTATACACACTCTGAGTAACCTAGCAGGTGGCTAGTATAACAGCATAACAGCAGGCTGCAACAGGTCAGATTAGTTGCAGGATGTGAAGGCAATTACTTAAATGTGTCAGTAGTTGCAACAATTTAGTGACTGCTCTTTAGAGTATAGGATGTGAAAACCACAAATGTATGAGGAACATAGCAGACATATGGGGCATAATGCTGGACATTCTGCAAAAACATGTTCAGAGAGAGGTATGCAGACTTTCCCCCTGTGTGTGGTGTTACATCATGTACCCAAGTCACATCATATCACTCAACCTCTTAGGGCAGGAAATCTGGCAAAGCCATGAATAAAAGTGGGACCAAGGCCCACTAATAGGGACAGGTTTAAAATATTTGCTCCTACAAATGTAGAATGTTAATATAATAGCAGGTCTTGCATTAGCATGAATCTCCTAATGTGTATGGAGTCTGAAACTCAATTGTCTTTAATTATTTATTGACTTCAGTCTTCAATGATTTGCCACTAATTTGCCAGAAAACCACAATGTTATGTGAAATGGACCAAAAATATGAGGCAAACTTCTGGACAGTCTGTGAAGCTCTATACAATTGTGAGGTATGAGTCACATATTAAGGTCAGCAAACAGCTAGGAAATGCCATGGACAATATCAGGGAACTGCAGTACTGTGGTAAGAAGTGCAGCAGCCAATGGCCTGCAGCACACATAATCCTGGACTGGAGTACAGGAAGTTCTGGCCTGGAGTCACCTTGTAAGTACTTACAATCACACTGGGCATGTTCCTACACTTAGTTAACTAGAGCCCAAGTCTGTTGCCTCTACCACCCAAAGATCTGCTATATGGAAATATGTCTGTACATACATACAGCTATGTATACATATCTGTCTCTCCCTATCACCCTCATGTCTATCAGTATGTGGTACACACACACACACACACACACACACACATATATATATATATATAAATATTTATATATGATAACAAGATGTATATATATAGCTATATAATGTACAATGATGCATAGACTCCCCACATATATATACATAACACATTTACATAACGTACACACACAACAACATTTAAGGAGACATCCCGTTTATACACATTTGTATAGATATGGGTTTTAGTATACAAATGTCCCCACATACCCCAGAATGCTGGAGTTATCTGCACTTACACATCACAACAGTTGCCTGATGGAACCAGACCAAGGTCACAACAGTGCATAATCCACTCACCCACAGAACCCTGTGCCTGTGGACTATCACCCTGTAGACAGACACAGGTATGCAGGTGGTGTAATATAGAATGGGTGCAATGCATGCCTTGGATAGGCCATATTGTCTCTGGCCACATGTCCACCTATGGAACTGCAAACAGCCACATATGGCCAGACTGGTAAGTGCACACACATAGCAGGGATATTACCAGGTATCCCACCCCTAGGACACTAGATACAATAACAGTACCAAGCAGTATCACTCTGCTGGCCACACATGCTGTCTAACACAAGGCCACTTTGCATACTCCACAAGTACTCTGCCTGCATCAACATATACAACAGATGCAACCTGTGGTGCATGCAATAAGTACTGTGAGCTGCAGTGTATAATACTAGCTAGGTAGGAGTTCTAATCTCACATCATCCAACTCTGTGTGCCTGTGTGTGTCTCAGTATATCCCCTCACAGCAATATGGTCATGCCCATATGGGCTATCTCAGTGCAATGGTATGCATTTTATGCACCTGTAACTGGCTGCTGGTCTCTGCATTCCCTCCTCTATAAGCCCTGCTGATGTCATCCACCTTAAGTGCACTGGCTGACAATATAACAACAGATAAACTCTGTGATGCTTGCGATAAGTACTGCAAGCTATAGTGTGTACTACTAGATAGCCAGGGGTTCTAATCTCACAGCATCCAATTTCAGTGTGTAAATATATCTCCTTGCAGCACTAGAAATTTGCTCATATGACCTATCTCTGTGCATTTGTTATACATTTTATGGCCCTGTGACTATCCACTGGCCCCAATTTGCCCTCATCTACATAAGCATAATTGATGTCTGCCACCATCTAGAGTTGTATGTGCAGAATACCCAGGTGACACATATCAAGGATAGTAGACCTTGTCATAGGGTATGCAAGCATGATGATGCTGACTGTTCCCATTGTGCCTGACACAGTGTTCTTCACATATGCACTTAGGGACCCATGCACGTATACGGGCATACTTTTCTGATGTCATATTTCTGCTGTGCTGCCTTGCCATCCTGTGCCGCTGTATTGCCACCATGTGTCAATAGTTTAACTGCTCAGACTCCTGGGACAAAAACATACAAAGGTCCATAACACAACTGTCATTCTGTAAAACTACCACCAATGTACCATCATGCAACAACGATACACAAAGTGTGATGAGTAGTCATGACACAAGTCAGCACACAGTACCTGTAATGGCCCACAACAGCTGCCATGGCATAACAATAGTGCACTACACATGCACATGGAAAATAATACAGTCACCCTGTGCATCTGGCACATATTTGCTGGTCTCTGCATCTGGCACAGATGGCAGGGATGTGTCACAGGTATCATCACATGTGCAGGGTGTGGTGTGTTTGTGCCAGAGGCATATGTGTGACTCAGGAAGGGGTGTTGGTTAGATGGGGCATGGAGAGGTGCTGTGTGTGTCTGTTGGTGACCTGCATGTGACAATGGTGTTGAAGTGTGTGTGTGTGTGTGTGTGTGTGTGTGTGTGTGTGTGTGTGTGTGTGTGTGTATACACAGTCAAGCTCAGTGCTAGCCCTATGCATGTGCATGATGGACAGCTGTGGACTGTACATGGTAGAGGTGACACTTCACCATCTCTGGCCATGAACACAGGAGCTGACTCCACAGGAGTAGCACTGGCACCACATGCTCAAGGTCAGATTTGGTGGCAGTACCTGACAGTGACTGCTGTGTGATGGGCCTGTATTCTTCACAGGACCACCCAATACCATGTGTCCATGGCCTGATATATTGTGGTGTGGACAGCACACTTCCCAATATAGGGCTACTACAAGAGCGTGAGTGTGCATGGCCACATGGACTCTCAGCAAATGGTGTTGCTGACCTACGTCCACATGTCTGATGCCCACCTTCAACCAGATATTCCAGTACAATGTGTGCAGTAAAAGACAGACACTGTCTCAGCCCACTGTTTGTCAGTGACATCAGTGAACCAATCCAGGGTGTCACCAATGCAGTGGAGGCAATCATGGATGTCAGACCATGCTGCATCCATAACCCTAAGCATTTGTCTGGTGTTGTGTTCAGGACATGCCTGTACCTCCATGATGGCCTAAAACATGTGCCACGTGACCCATGATGTGACACCTGTGACAGGTGGTGGATGGGCAGCAGCCTTCCTTCGAGCACCCCTGTCAATCTGCCTGTGTGGGACCTCATCAACTCTCTGGTTATGGCCAGTGTCTACACTCACTGATGCTATAGTTGTCACACTGTCCTGTTCAGTGTCACCACCCTCTGACTGTCCAACATCTGTGACCTCTGAGGACTGGGTATGTGTGAGCATACTGACTGTGTGTGGACAGTGGGGGTAGAAGAGGGATGTCAACCTCCTGGACAAATTCAACCCCTGACAACCCCACCTGTACCTCACTATGGCCACCGTCATCATTAGAGTCCGATGAGACACTGACATCAGGTCATGAGGAGGACAGATGTTAACCCCCCATTCACCTGTGAAAAGTATGACAAAAGCAGTACATAACTACCAGCACTATTATGTTTGGTAAGCCACACAGACCTATACAGATGAGGATCCACAACTGCATTACATGTCCCACATCTTCTCATCTTTGATCCCGTGCACAACAGACAAACTCACAACAACATACACAGACAAGTCAGACCCCTTATAACATGTACTGTAGCTACATCCAGTTAATGTTGCAAGTACAATACACCTGTGAAGTATGCAATATGACAGTGTATATAATGGAATTACACATAAAACCCAGTACACCTAGCTTGAGAATGATATGCCAGTAGTAGCATCTCTGCCTCAGGTATATGTCATCGCCCTACTGTGTTTGAACAGGCATCTGGGAGTAGTTGTCACATGTATAGCAAGCTGCATAGTTACTTATAACTTTAAGTGAAAATGTGTTAATGTTTGTACACATACACACCTGTGATTACTCAGTCTGTGTACTGTAGTTGACTGTTCCAGAATGGAACATACAAATATTCTACTCAGGCTAAGCACAACAGTTGTATATAGGGCTAAACCACAGCCCTCAACTTTCTTAGGGTATATATGATCCTTAAAACAACAGTATCACACTTACCAGGTACAGGACCACATATTTCAGCCACACCTGATGGACCTGTGAAAAGGTGAGGAGAGGTATTGTCAGCACCATCACATGTTGCAGTTCTCCAAGGTAATTTGTGCATATATCCACAAGTACAGTAGCTACTGTGCTAATGGCTATATTGCTGAGATTCTGTAGCCTGTTATATGGAGAACTCTATTACATACCTGGTGGAGTGCAGTACTCCTTTGTTGAACACTGCTTCCAGTAATCTTTTGATAATACACTGTCTGTGTGTGTTACATCTCATACAGACCTGTTCCCCATAACCAGCTGCTTGCCTTATAAGGTAATGCTCAGTAGCAGGTAATTGCCTCTGTACCAGTCTGTGGCTCAGAATTGCCAATTGCTGCCAAAACAACTGAATTGCACTATCATTACCAATGACATGCCACCACAGTGCAATATATAAGGCCTTCACGTAGGACTTGGCCCCTATCTTAGTTTCTGAGATGGACATTATCGAGGTGTGGAGACTACAGCATCACAGAGGGTAGGTACAAATACCATCCACTGTAGAGATGTATGAAGTATGTCCACAGTTTCACCTCAAATGTGTGGTCAGTGCCACATGACATTGTGGTTATCAGGCAGTGTACTGGCAATTATTTTGGGCTGAGGTCAGTAAGAGAGGAGACATGTGTGTGTGTGTGTGTGTGTGTGTGTGTGTGTGTGTGTGTGTGTGTGTGTGTGTGTGTGTGTGCGTGTGTGTGTGTGTGTATCACACTTCATACTCATCAGACTATGTATGCTACTGCAATAGCTGTTATTCTATCAATGTACCATCTTTGTAAGGGCAAACTGTTAAACATGTCCCTATCTCTGGGCCTCCCCCCATTAAGTATGGCTGTGCCCAGATCCCTTCTTTTAGTGGGTTGGGAAGTATGATAGGTCTATAGCAGCTATCTATATGTACAGTTGTGTGTGTTGCAGCCTACAACAAATTTGGGGAGTATGAACACTTTGATGGACAGCAAGCTGTATGTATAACTGTGTCAGACCTGTTGTTATGGCAGATCCAGGGTAAGTATATTCTATACAGTGCAACTGGGGCATGTGCTTAGCGTATGTCTGTTATGCAACAGTGAGAATAACAGAGAAGTAGGTGACATATAGTTAGGCTATATGGATAGGTGCATTGAGTCTATGCCTGCAGACCTTTGTCTTATGAAACTGGGTAGCAGTTAATAAAGTAGCAGTAACCTGCGGGGATAAAGAATGCATGACTCAGTCATTACTTGCTATCTTCACAATAATGTAATTGAAGTACGACACAACACTCAGTTCAAACCCAGGACTGTGTGTGGCAAAGTATACCATATGCAAGACATTTAACAGACTGAGCTACTAAGACACCATGAAAACATGTATTTTCATGATATATGTGAACATATACAGGCTGTGGGAAACTTTTCTACATCTATAAGTATGTGCTTGGCTTTATATGGTTGTATTTCTGCACCAGGGTTCCATTTGTACATGCACTTTGCCATTGCTGCATTAGCAGGTGTCTTTTTTCACAAGGTCATGAAGTAGTTGATAAAAGGGCACAGCTATCACAGGCCTCAGTTACATCCATTGTTATGTGTTTATTATTATCTATTATTGCACTAGATTCCAGGGTACACTTCCAGTTTTCACATTAGTTTTTTTTTTATTTCAGTTATGTGCTTAATGATTATAAATAGCAATCAGTATATGTTGGTGGAAACACCTGCTTGACTTAAAGCCTATGTAGTGTAGTGGGTTAATGCACTGTGCTATAGTGGAGTAGGGTCAGGATTTAACACTTAGCAGAAGTGTTTATTTTCTGCATGACAGTAACAGTACAATGAACACATGTAATCACTGAAGCTCTTTAAAGCACATTAAAGCACATTTTAGCTAAAGCTCCACACAAACCTGTGCTAAAAATATAAAGAAAAGAAAAAGTGAGTGATAGGAAAGTGGTGAAATGGGGACAAGCTGGGGAAAAATGTGAAAGACAGGTAGGGATATGCAGGATGAGTGTAGGAAAGAACCATAGATATTTATTTCTTGTACAGCAATAGCTGTGCATTTTGACAGTTTTGTAGTTGAATTTGGACTCTCAAACCCGAGAAAGAAGGGTGAGGACAACATAAATGTGTTGTCAAGCCAACTAGACCAAATTAGGTGCGTCCAGTGGACACATTTGTGAAATGGAAAGCTATGTACGGGGCAATATTTTATGTTGGACAGGTGCCCATTGTTTTAAGAAGACATTGGAATATCGGGCAAAGGATATAGGTACATGTGGGGAGGTAAGTTGGGTAGGAGAGGATGCAGTAGCAGACAGACAACACAGACAAGACAGGATATAGGGGTGGTGTATGACACATAAGGGGGGTAAACACTTTCAATGGGGAGGGAGTTCTGGAATTAGAGACTCATGTGCCTCCAAATGGCAGCAGTGTGACTGATATCCCCACCTATGAGCAGCCTACACTGCTCCTTCACTCCTCCGAAGATGGATGTGCTGGAGGCTGGGTGCCATGGGCAGTCTTCCCCACCAGGTTGGCCAGTGTGCCCTCAATCTGGTGCAGGTGACATTCATATCTCCGATGAATGATCCTGCACACCATGGTCAGTAGTTGCTGTTGGGTGACTACCACCCCTCTGCCACCACTCTCAGGAAGAGGCCAGGCCCCGTTCCCCTGACGTGGTTCCACCTGATGCCACAGGTGGTGCTGGGGGAGTGGAGAGGGCACCACCGGCCTGGGTCCCAGACATGCAAGGACCCAGTGCCACGGCCAGCTCAGGTAGGGTAGGCAGATCATGGGGACCCGGCCTACCCTGGCATGCTGTGGTGATGGAGGTATACCAATCAGTATAGGTTAGTTATGAACAAAACATTGTTAGTAAAATTGGAAATAACCCACATACATAACAATGCATATTATTTGAAACACAACAATAAATAACAAAACAGTCAGAATGCAAATGTCATGCCAATAACAGTTATAGCACAAGGCCAGCAAAATCAGTAATTCAATAAGATATGTTAATATGCAGCCATTATAATACATAACAATAATAAAACACATGACCCAAATAAAGTTTAATGTAACAACATATGTTATTAATGAACCATAACAAATGAATAACAATAATAAATACATGAAGGTAAGGGGTGGAGGGGAATACAGTCTATTAATATTAATACCATTATAGACTATATATGTGACAACAGTACAACTATCTACTCTAGAGGTCTGTACTTTCTTTATGTGTACAGGTCCCCTTTAGCTGCTGTAGCATGTACATACCTTTCAAGCTATCCGCATGGGATAGTATGGGCCAAGCAGTAACAACTGTGGGTACACAGAAACCTGCACATCAGGTGGACCTATGTAACTACCAAAGTGTACTGTGGACTGATATAGTGAAACTTTACAATTTTGGTAGTCATTTGTATGTTAAACCTGTGACATATGGATTATACATTACTAATTACATTACATGACAGCGTAACACTTGACAGACATGTATGTGTACAGTACAGAAACGAAACAACTATCATGCCTTGCTTGGCAGGCATGTGGATAGAACCCAATAGCAGTAACTGCAGAGGACATCTGCATCAAATGTACTAATTGACTGCAGTAACCTTTAGCAGACACTCCATGCATACAGCCATACCAAGATTACACAATTATTTATTTTATTATTATTACACTTATTTCCTTTATTTTGTGCTGTATTTTCACATTCCTGGTAATGATTGTAACATTCTGTAACATCTAAACACGCATTTATTTACTCATAATATGGAGTACCTCACCAATTTACCTGTAGATCCTGTGTAGAGAAAATCTGTCATCATTACATGACTGATACTGTAATATTTAGTGCTACCTAGCACTGGATGTGAGCCCTGGTCTGTGTGTGGCAAAATGTACTTCTTACAGAGCATTTAACAAACTGAGCCACTGAGTCACTACTGATTACTGGTTGAATGATATTTGCCTAGAGCTTACCTGGATCCAAACTATGACCTGGCAATAGTACAGCTGTTTTATTCTACACTGCTGTGACAGTCGAACACAAATGCATGAAATTCAAGCATGACAGAGATACTAGGTAACCTATACATTACTACATACAGTGCAGGTGTACACAATATATTGGTGGGTTGAAATATCTGTGAAGACAACAAACAATATCAAATCATGGGTTGGCTGTCTTACCCATATACCTTACTTACCTGCTGTTTGTGGATGACAGAGCATTATGTGAAAATATTGGCCTAGAAACAGCCTTGAACGGTACTATATGTGGTAATGAATACATTTGGAAGCCACTATATTTGCAGTCTACAGCTATTATACTGCTATACTTGACTGCAGCACCTTACCTTACAGCCTAAAGGCATATAGCCAAAATGCAATGGTTAAAACAAGACAATCCTGATGTACACAATTTACCTTGCTATTGGTATTGGTTAATGTGTTATTGCAGTACAGTTGTCAATTAATTTCTTGCAAAACAGCTCTGAATCTACACTTATTGGACAGCAGGCTTTTATGGAGATACCTTCATGTGGTTACTGATATTGTTTCATGTTTTTATTGCAGAACAGTTGTCATACTTGATGTCTTGCAAAACAGCTGTAATTCCACACTTATTGAACAACAGGCTTTATTATACATACCTTCATGCATTACTAGTATAGTTGTATAGTTCTGAGCTTTTATTGCATAACAGCTGTCAGCATGCAGGTGTTGAAATACAGATGGATTTCCACAGTTAATGCACTACAAACTTTATGCATATACTTTCTTACAGTTAATGCTTTAGTTTTCCCTGCTTATTGCACTACAGTTGGCAGCATTCACTTATTGCAGTACAGCATTCACACATTCATTCAAAACAGTCTTTACTGTATATACCTAATCACAGTTAATGCTTTATACTTGCTTATTTGACTATAGATAGCATAATAGATCTGTACTCACCACACTCATGATACAACCTGGCCAAGCAACCAACATGCACCTTAATGTTGTAAGCCCTCTCCTCTGCAGCTGTTTTTAGAGAAGCACGCCATTATACATACCAGTTTATCAGACATTCAGATTATGTATTAGTGGAACAAAAAAAATGACTTACAAACATGTGGGGCATTCCCCTCCCAGGCTTCCCAGACCCAGGTGTCCAAGAGATCCCCCTTTCTACACTTCAGGTCATCATGGTGGTAATAAACCTGTTCACCTTTGTGAGGATACCTGCTACACTGGTGATTTCACATGCTAGCTGGTCCCAGGCCTCTCCCTTGCACTCTGAGGCCTGGAATCCTGCTGCATCAGCAGATCATCACATTTTTTCACCAGGAGCCCAACCATGAGCCTGGACTCCTGAATGCCCCAACACTGCACCCGGAAGTGCGCAGTCTCTCCAATGCCTGCCATAGTCACTACACAGTTAGAACTCCAACAGATTATGCTTTATTCCAGCCTAATGAGCTTAATATAGCCTGCTTTCCCACCCTTACATGCCATTGGATAATATTTTAAAATGTGGCGCATCGCTTAGCACTGCACAAACCAGTTGAGTTCAGCCAAGCATCACGTGTTTAGCAGTGTGCAAAACAGCCAAGCAGACCCAAGCAGTGCCAAGCAGTGCATAAACATTTTCAGCCATTATTTGTTTATGCAGTGCTTAGCAGGTCTCAGCAGGTCCTAGCAGAGCTTAGCTGAGTGCAGCAGGCCAGCATTTAAAAATAATTGCCATAATTTGCATTTCAAAAATAAATGCTTACTTTCCCTTTCATATATTCAAACCCTGCACCTACTGCACATGAGGCAGTAACTCTACACATTTAGCAACCAGAGCCAAGTGGTGCCAAGCAGCACATAAACATTTTCAGCTATTTGTTTATGCAGTGCTTAGTAGGTCTTAAAAGGTCTTGGCATTGTTTAGCCAAGCGCAGCGGACCAGCATTTAAAAATAATTACCATAACTTGTATTTTAAAAATAAAGGCTTATTTTCCCTTCCTACTGCACCTTGTACCTACTGCACACAAGGCCATAACTCTACACATTTAGCTATGTGGATATGTAGAATTCTGCTATACCTTTACATATACCTCTGGGTTATGTATAAGCACTGCTGAACACCATGCCAGACCACACAAACCCACTCAGCTACACACAAACCTGACATTTAAATTAATAATTTAATACTTCTGGTTTCTATTTTTAAATGTCTGGTAGGTGTAATGGCACAGCATTGCTGTGTTCTGCACCACACAGCGCAAACATGCTTTTTAAAAATAAAAAAAAAATGAAATTACTTTGTTATTATTTAATTGGACAGTGCAGGGAATGCCTTACTCATCTGCAGACACAGTTAGCACCACACTCCCTACACTGATCCAGTAACCGTGCCCCATGGCTCTTCCTTGGCAACGCACCATAATTAATATGTATGTTGCACTGCCTAGGGAGAACAGTGTACATTGACATGGTACCATTCCATGTAGCCTCTAAACTATGCCTGCACAGATTGTATTAAATCCTGGGGTATGACTTATTTAGCTATCATGTTAAATTGCTAATAATATCAAAGGGCTTTCAGTATTTCCTAAATGCTTTTTAAACCATTTATCAATTGATATATCAATGAATCATTAATTTATGCCTAATAAATACTACTCAAATAACTTAAGACAGCTGACTTTTTCACCTTCAAAAAGTCAGAGACGTGATTTATTTGCAGCTATAATCTTTTGTATTAAACCTGGCATATCCCTCAGTTATACCACATGTATAATAGCCATCATTTAAGGCATCATAACTATGGATAGTAAACAGTATTATTTTATGAAAATAAATCAAATTTCTCATCTAATAATCCAACAACAAACTAGTTTATTTGCTGATTTATATAACTTGGAGGATGAGTTAAAAGAATGCTTGACCCCCCCCCCCATAGAAACTAAGAAATGAGAAATAGAGTCACACCTGTTGATGCTGATATGCTTAATCTTGTCTTATAAATAATATGCTAGTTATCTATAAGGAGTGATTGAATATTCCCTCTCCTATCAGATTAGAATCACACAACTGAGTAAACTCTCAAATGTCATTCCTCCCAGCATATAAGAATTCAAAACTTATCAGAAATCCAAGATAGTGAGTATCTTTTTAAAATTAATCTTTTCAATATTTCAAAAATGCAAACTCTAATTCAGGTGTCAAAATAACTTAGGAAAGTTGTACAAGTAATAAAGCATAAATAGCAAATATATCATATGAATATTTAAATTACCCCACACGTTTTGTTAAACGAAGTCATACACAACCTTAGCAAAGTACTTATTTAAGGTTAAGACCCACTGAAAAAACAATCAGTTCTGTACTGTACTTAATCAGAAATTTGAAACAAATCCTCGTGATATCAAAAATTGGATATATGATGAATTATTGTAATGCAAATGCAATGAAATTGAAGACATCAAAATCAATATTCCAAAATTCAGCACATTGAAAAACTTAACATATTGAAACTAAAACCAATTGTGAAAGGATACATATAATTAATTTTATCAACTGGAACACCAAAACCCTCCACACATTGAAATCAAATTTGTCTGCATAGTAGTAGTTCTACAGAAAGGGTTTTTGAAAGAGAAAATGCAGGGTTAGAGTTAGCAGGTATTAGTAAGGTGGAGCAGGGGTGCTTTGCTAATACCTGCTAACTCTTACCCTGCATCATACCTTTCAAAAATCCTTTGTGTAACAATACCACTAATCTAGACAGGTTAGACATACACACATACACATATACACACCCACTCACTCACACTGCACATTAATACTACACTTCAGCTATGCCCTAACTTAATGTTACCCTAACCATAATTGATCTGCACTCACACAAACACTCCAACCACCTTATGCCAAAGCATGTAAAAAATCTAATACTTTTGACATTTTCAAAAATCCACACTTACCTTACCTGCACACATTTGATGGTTTGTTCATTTGAAATGTTAACGTTTCAGTGAACATAACAATTGATCACATTCTGTAATCATATACTACATTGATCAGCAGCCAATTTGATGGAGTGAATAGCATTCCAAATATTATGTACCATTGCATTAATTATATTTACCATTAAAATCACAGCTTCTGTTTTAGCTGAGAAAAAAAAACAGTCGTGATTCCAAATATGATCCCTCCTTTCATTTCAGGTTTGCTATCTGACTCAAGATCGCACTCTAACATTATGAGATATGCTGTTTGTGCACAATAAACAAATGATTGCTATCAATTTAGCATCTCTTTTCTACCAAGAACCCTGTACCTTCCCACCTCCTGTTATTAAACTTACCAACATTTAGCCATCATTCTTACAGTAAATGACATATTCTCAGAAGTATACATACTCATTCATCGATGTCTTATTAAACTTATCAACATCTAGCCATCATTCTTACAGTAAATGACATATTCTCAGAAGTATACATACTCATTCATAGATACAAGGTCTTTAAAATTTATAGGAAAGTCAGTGGCATTATCTATGGAAAGATGACTGCTACATACTTTTCCGTGCAGTTCCTTATATAACTGTGCAAAATATCCAGTGTGGTAGTTAGAGCAGAGAATTAAGGAGTGGACAGCACAGTAGTGCAGCGGTTCCATTGTTGCCTCACAGCAACTGGTTCTCTGGTTAGATTGTTGGCTGGGGTGCCTTCTTTGTGGAGTCTGCATGTTCTCCTTGCATTCTTGTGGGTTTCCTCTGGGTACTCCAGTTTCCTTCCACGTTACAAAAATATGAATCTGGAGTGTTTCTCCCTGGGCCTCTGCTGAAAATTGGCTTTGTTCCAAGTAGAACTTTCCCAGTAAACAAATGTTAAATAAATAAAAACAAATAAAAAAAAAGGATGTAAGCTATTAGCAAACTGATTCCTGTAGTACAGGGTTTGATTCCATTTGCTATTGTGTGATCTTGAGCAAATCAATTAACCAGACTGTTCTTCAAGGAAATTGGTTGGTCTCCTCAAAGATCTCCTGGATCGAATGCCTACATGCCAATTATTCTGATCATTTTTGGTCAATGTAAATTTCAAAAAAGTCTATTAAAACCACTTGTGAGGTCAACAACTATGAAGCACATGTATATACACATAAATTAGACTGCCATGTAGATTTAAAGTTTTCATATACTGCAGATTTTTTTTTCTTAGTTGAAAGCTTACATACAACAGAAAAATACTGTTTGTGCTAAATCTATATTAATGACCATAAATATTGGGTATATATATATATCTATATATATATATATATATATATATATATATATATATATATATATATATATATATATATATATATATATATATATATATATATATATATATATATATATATATATATGTCTATATATATATATATATATATATATATATATCTATATAGGTTTACTATTGTTTGCGTGAACGACATTCTATCGGCTGCAATGTGCCGAAAATCAGAATGTCGAACGCACAAACAGTTTTGCACCAGATAGTCGACTCCACTTATGTGAATGCACAACTGCATTCACATAAGTGTAAATTGACTATCTGCATGGAGATCGTGGTACAGTGGGGAGTGGAAATTCATCCACATCCCCACTGTAGTGCTATCTTGGAGTTAGAATATATAAGTAGAGGGGGGTGGGGTGCACAGCCCCCCACATGGAGGGTGAAGGGGGGCTTGCCCCCCTACAAAAATGTGATAGCTGTATAGGAGTTTGAGTTACATCAGCTCCTATATGGCTATCATGTGGTGGTTTCGACAACGATGTCGAGTCAAAAGAGTCAAGCATTTGGTTTGAAATTGTAAAAGTTATTTTTTTATACTTTCGGTATTACCATTCATTTAATTGAATGGAAAATGTTTTTTCGTTCGAATAAGCAATAGTAAACCATGTATGTATATATATATATATATATATATATATATATATATATATATATATATATATATATATATATATATATGTATATATATATATATATATATATATATATATATATATATATATATATATATATATATATATATATTTATATATATATATATATATATATTTATATATATATATATATTTATATATAAAATATTTATATATGTATATACACATATGGATTCACCTTATAAGCTTGAAATGCTGAAATCTCGAATTTCAGAATCTCAAGCCCATAAAGTGGAAAATCCAAATACCCAAAACCACAAAACTGCGAAAGCCTAAATCCCGAAACCACAAAACCGTGAAATTCAAACTCCCGACACTTTCAAAAACCAATACAACACACACGCACACAACTAAACAACCACACAGACCTACCCTTATTATATGCAGGGGGGCAAGCCACCCTGCACTCCCAGCCCCCACACCCCCCTACTTAAATATTCTAACTCCAAGGTCGCACCACATACACACACACACACACACACACACACACACACACACACACACACACACACACACACACATATATATATATATATATATATATACATGTGTGTGTGTGTGTGTGTGTGTGTGTGTGTGTGTAGAGGAGTGCTAAAAAATCCTGAAACCCAAAATCCTGAGACCAAAATCTTGAAAGTTAAAAATACTGAAAACTCAAAATACTGAATCTCATAATACTGAAAACACACACAAGTACATACAGCAACAAATAAAATGTAAACCATATTACTCTTCTCCAAGTATAAGCAGGGGGGCAAGCCACCCTGCACCCCCATCACCCCCATCACCCCCTGTTAGTTAAATATATCAACTCCGAGATTGCACTTAGTATAGTAAAGTGCAATCTCAAATTTGATATATTTAAATAGCTGAGGGTGTAGGGGGCCTTGCCCCCTGCTTATAGTTGAAGGGTGATATATTTCTGTATGTACCTGTGCTGGAATATAGTAAGTGTTGGTATCCTGTGTGTTTTCAGTGTTATGAGATTCAGTATTTTGAGTTTTCAATATATTGAACTTTCAAGATTTTGGTCTCAGATTTTTGGCTTCCAGGATTTTGTAGTGCTGATATATATATATATATATATATATATATATATATATATATATATATATATAGATATATATATATATATATATATATATATCAAATAGTACCATGTGAATTAAGTGCCAAGCTAGACAGTGATTTACAGAAAGGGACAATAAATTACCTGATATTAAAATTAATAATATTTACCTGATTTTGGATACATAATAATGCATTTATTTTAAATTATTAAGCATCCTGTCAAGTCTGAAGAAGCACATTTTAGATAGCTACCCATATATGCAAAAATAATTTCTAGACCAGTCTGAGACTGGATATATTAGGTAATCAGTCTTATTGCCAGATGCATCTATATTTTTTAACTTATGTGACAATCCTATTAGATTATACCAGAGACCACTATTTGATGAGTTTTAGGGATTTATTATAATTTGAAGTATATGTTTGAAATCTACACTTTCCTCAGAAAACTATTGCACACATTTTTATTGCATTTTAGATCAGTATGAAATTATAATGTAAATTTTAACAATACATGACAATCAACTAAAAGAAATATGACTATATACAGGGTCCATAACAAAAATATACATTGAACAAAGTCAGTATTTTTTTTTCCAATAAATCTTTACGTTTTAGCCAAGGTAAATGTTTATGCATATATTCTTTACACAACAATATAAAAAAAGTGATGAAGGTCTAACACAACATCATCATCATCATTCTCTTTCGGCTTTTCCCGTTAGGGGTCGCCACAGCGGATCATCTCTTTCCATTTCTTCCGATCCTCTGCATCTTGCTCTGTCACACCAACCGCCTGCATGTCCTCTCTCACCACATCCATAAACCTTATCTTAGGCCTTCCTCTATTCCTCTTACCTGGCAGCTCCATCCTTAGCATCTTTTTCCCAATATACCCATCATCCCTCCTCAGCACATGTCCAAACCAACGCAATCTCGTCTCTCTTGCTTTGACTCCAAACTGTCCAACATGAGCTGACCCTCTAATATACTGATTCCTAATCCTATCCATCCTAGTCACACCGATTGCAAATCTTAACATCTTTAACTCTGCCACATCCAGCTCTGACTCCTGCCTTTTTGTCAATGCCACTGTCTCCAACCCATATAACATAGCTGGTCTCACTACACTCTTGTAGACCTTCCCTTTCACTCTTACTGATACCCGTCTGTCACAAATCACTCCGACACTCTTCTCCACCCATTCCACCCTGCCTGTACTTTCTTCTTCACCTCTCTTCCACATTCACCATTACTCTGAACTGTTGATCCCAAGTACTTAAACTCGTCCACCTTTACCAACTCTACTCCCTGCATCCACCATTCCTCTACCCTCCCTCTCATTTACACACATATATTCTGTCTTAGCCCTGCTGACCCTCATTCCTCTGCTCTCTAGAGCATATCTCCACCTCTCCAGAGTCTCCTCAACCTGATTCCTACTCTCACTACAGATCATAATGTCATCTGCAAACATCATAGTCCACGGGGCCTCCTGTCTGATCTCATCTGTCAACCTGTCCATCACCACTGCAAATAAGAAAGGACTCAGAGCTGATCCTTGATGTAATCCCACCTCCACCTTAAATGGATCTGTCACTCCCACTGCAGTCCTCACCACTGTCACACTACCCTTGTACATATCCTGTACCACTCTTATGTACTTCTCTGCCACTCCCGACTTCCTCATACAATACCACAACTCTTCTCTAGGCACCCTGTCATACACTTTCTCCAAGTCTACAAAGACACAATGCAACTCCTTCTGACCTCTGTATTTCTCCAACAACACTCTCAGAGCAAACATTGCATCTGTAGTGCTCTTTCCTGGCATGAAACCATACTGCTGATCACTAATCATCACCTCCCTTCTTAACCTTGCTTCCACTACTCTTTCCCATAACTTCAATCTGTGACTAATCAGTTTTATCCCTCTGTAGTTACTGCAGCTCTGCACATCACCCTTATTCTTAAAGATAGGTACCAAAACACTTTTTCTCCACTCCTCAGGCATCCTCTGACTTTCCAAAATTTCATTAAACAATCTAGTTAGAAATTCCACTGCCATTTCTCCTAAGCACCTCCATGCTTCCATTGGTATGTCATCTGGGCCAACAGCCTTTCCATTCTTCATCCTCTTCATAGCTGCCCTTACTTCCTCCTTGCTAATCTGTTTCACTTCCTGATTCACTATCCCCACATCATCCAACCTTCTCTCTCTCTCTCATTCTCTTTATTCATCAGCCTCTCAAAATACTCTTTCCATCTACTCAACACACTCTCCTCTCTTGTGAGTACCTTTCCCTCACTATCCTTTATCACCCTTACATGCTGCACATCTTTCCCAGCTCTGTCCCTCTGTCTAGCTAATCGGTACAGGTCCTTTTCTCCCTCTTTAGTGTCCAATCTCTCGTACAACTCTCCATATGCCCTATCCTTAGCTTTCCACCTCTCTCTTTGCCATGCCTCATCTCCTTATACTCATGTCTACTTTCTTCATCTCTTTGACAATCCCACTTCTTCTTCGCCAGCCTCTTCCTCTGTATACTCTCCTGTACTTCCTCATTCCACCACCAGGTCTTCTTGTCCTCCTTCCTCTGTCCAGATGTCACACCAAGCACCTTTCTAGCAGTCACCCTTACTAGTTCTGCTGTAGTTACCCAGCTATTCGGTAACTCTCCACTGCCTCCCAGTGCCTGTCTTAACTCTTCCCTAAACTCCACTTCACAATCACCCTTTTTTAACTTCCACCATTTAATCCTTGGCACATCTTTCACACTCCTCCTCCTCTTCTTGATCACCGTCATTCTACATACCACCATTCTATGCTGCTTAACTACACTTTCCCCTGCCACCACTTTACAGTCTCCAATCTCCTTCAGACTGGCCCTCCTACATAGTATATAATCAACCTGTGAGCATCTTCCTCCACTCTTGTATGTCACTCTATGCTCCACCCTCTTCTTAAAATACATATTCACCACAGCCATGTCCATCCTTTTTGCAAAATCCACAATCATCTGACCTTCTGCATTCCTCTCCTTAACACCATACCTACCCATCACTTCCTCATCCCCTCTGTTCACTTCACCAACATGCCCATTAAAGTCCGCTCCAATCACTAGTCTCTCACGCTTGGGTACACTCACCACAACTTCATCCAACTCACTCCAAAATTTCTCTTTCTCATCCATCGCACACCCAACTTGTGGAGCATATGCACTAACAACATTCATCATTACACCATCAATTTCGAGCTTCATAAACATCACTCGGTCAGACACTCTCTTCACGTCTAAAACACTCTTGGCATATTGTTCCTTTAGTATAACCCCTACCCCATTTCTCCTGCCATCCACACCATGATAAAACAATTTGAACCTGTTTCCTAAACACCTGGCCTTACTTCCCTTCCATCTGGTCTCTTGCACACACAATATATCAACCTTCCTTCTCTCCATCATATCAGCTAGCTCTCTTCCTATACCAGTCATACTGCCAACATTCAAAGTTCCTACCCTCACTGCTACACTCCTAACCTTCCTCCTATCTTCCTGCCTTCGGGCATGCCTTCACCCTCCTCTTCTCCTTCGGCCAACAGTAGCCCAATTTCCGCCAGCACCCTGTTGGCTAACAGTACTGGTGGCGGTCGTTGTTAACCCGGGCCTCAACTGATCTGGTATTCAATTATGAAAAGTTCTCCGCATCAGTAATTTTTGGCAGAAGTTTTACGCCGGATGCCCTTCCTGATGCAACCCTCCCCATTTATCCGGGCTTGGGACCGGCACAAAGAAATGCACTGGCTTGTGCATCCCCAGTGGCTGGGTTAATAATGTCTAAAGGTCTGATGAAGGTCTAACACAATGACATTAAAAGGTATAATGAAACTTGCAAGTAAAATGTACTTTTTGAAAGTCTTTAGCATGCAACCAAGATTTATTAAAAAATACTATTAATTCACGGTCAGTCGCCAGACTTACTAAATATGAAGTAATATATCAATTAAATGAAAGTATAAGAAATTTTTGAGGAGGGGGGTTAAAACTGTGCAGCTGAAAATACAAGTTCAGAAGAGGGTGATGGTATGAAAGCTTCTGCTCCACATATTATGGTTAATAGTACTATTAGAAATCAGTTAAATGTACTTTCAAATAATAAGGTAACTTTTAAGCTAACATTCTTTTCAAATATGAACTCCATCAAAAATGTAGTATTCAGTAGTTGATTTATTTTGATAGGGAGTATGGAAGTAGCCTCACAGTCACTAGTTATAGATTAATAATATTAAATCTAGTTTTAGAAAGAAGACAGCCTGTTGGAGAATTACCTGCCAGCAATGGCACATTTGCTTGAGAAGTGCATCATTAAAAATATATGGCTAAATCAGGCATTTACAATATTCTATCACCACGTAATGTTATAACATTAATCATTATGACATTATAGCAGTACTGCAGTGGTGTATATTTAGCTAACTTTCAAAAATACAGAGCTTTCCATGTAGTGAATAATATAAGAACATTTCAAGAGAGAATCTATGAGCACATATATCTTTAAAATAAATTGTACAATCATTCAGTTATATGTGATCCACATGCATTGATCAAACATATGATTATATCCAATGGATTTAACATTTTTTTCTTTCAGACACTTGATTTAAGATTTCCCATTATTGGGGGGTATGACTAATCTAAAACAAAAAACACAAAAGCACACTTGAGTCTGGTTCTAGACAAAATGGCCACACAATAAAGCCTGAAGGTTGCTCTCTTTATTAAACTCACTAACGCACCAAATGTATACAGCGTTTTCATCTTATGCTACCAAAGATTTCTTCAGATGTATAAATCAAAGTGAGCAATCATCTTTAAATACTCCCCCCTTTTTAAAATCATCCAATGTGCAGTTTATTTCAGATAATTAAATCAACTCTAAAAAAAAAACAATTATCCAGTACCTTGTAAAAAATTATTCTTAAAAGTCCTATTACTAAAGATGTGTCATATAAGATTTACCATTAAAAAAAAAAAATATATATATATATATATATACATATATATATATATATATATATATATATATATATATATATATATATATATATATATATATATATATATATATATATATATATATATATATATATATATATATAGTAGCACTTATAATATGTTTATAAAATTTACTAACAAATATTGTTAAACTGTTGTATTAAAAAAACTTTTATGTATAAACATAATAATGAAAGACAGATGTAGGCTGTATTCATTCTATAACCTTTCCTATACTCCCATCTAATGGCTATCGAAGTTTAAAGTTTGGCTGCTCTGAGTTTCAAAACTGGTGCCAAAGAGAGGTGGTCATTCAAATCCGCATCATTATTGGCTTCCAGTTTTAGTTGCCAAAACAATTCTCAAAACTCTGTGGTTGTGTCCCATGGCCCTCCCCATGGGTCCACTTCTATTTTCTCTATAATGTAAAAAAAAATGCTTTGCTGATGGACAGGTGGTATAATGTCTAAATAGGGCATTGGTCTCATCCTTTTTCTTAATGTCATTAAGATGTTCGTAAATGTGCCTTTTTAACTTCCTGGTGGTCTTCCCTATATGTGTTTTGTGTTTTTTGTTTCGTGGTATTACAGTTTGGCACACTTCTCTGTTGTTGTATTTTACTAATCTAAAGCAGTTAATAGAATATCACTGACAAGGTTTGCTAGTTAAAACTGTGAACCCCTTATAAAAACTAAAGTCATAGAAGAACTGATTGCCAAACTGGATTACTGGACATGACAACTGTATATGTCAGAAATTGGATGTATCCCTCTGTATTTAGTTTGTGCCCTGAAGACATACTTTACATAAAAAATACTTACTTGTTTATTTGTTGAATAAAACAGCTTTTAATCTATCTCTAGTTACACAACTTACTTAAAACTATTATAATTCATGTATATTAAATACTTAGAAAAATATTACAACACTTGCTAGCAGTATTATGACATATTCATCACAGCCACTGTATGGTCTGACATGCCATATATATTTCAGAATTAAATAAGTAGACTTCTTGTCAAATATAATCTTTGCAAGTCATCTATTTTTTTGGTTAACAAGTTAAGTGGTTTCACAATGGATATGCAATAAAAATCATGACTGTGACTGTGCTCTTTTGTGATCACACAACAAAGGCATGAATTAAAACACTGAAACAAGATTCACTGCAATACTTTTAAGGTATTTTTGCACAGTGCTTTGCCCTTTTTCACCCACTGAAGAAGGGTTTGCATCTACCACTCCCCAGCTAAATAAATACACCAGTTGTAACATCAATATATTATAGAGTCAGTTAAACTATCTGTGAAATAGCAACCATTATTTTTTGACACATGAGATATCACATAGGAATTATCACGCTTGTGAATGTCTATTATAAATGTCGCACATTTCTGTGAGGCATCCCCATTAACTGTTGCCTTTCTGTCTAAACTGTTTCCATCCTGTTGGAGCGGTTATTTAAAATACTTAATTCAGATATTTGACCAAATATTGCTTTTAAGCAGAATAACATTTTGAGACTTTGGAGAAACATTCAATACAACATTAAGAGAGTTTTGTTTAGTACGATCAATAGTCCCCAAATTTTTTTTATCATAACAGACTCATTGTTTTAACGTATTGCTGACTGTACTTTAAGAAATACAGATAATTGTATGAACACCTTCCAATGGTTCCAAAAGAGCCCAAGAGCAGGATTTTTTTTAAAACTCACCATGACTAAAACTTATGGTGGATTTAGCTACTAATTTTCATATTTACTGTAATATTAAACTGCCAAATATAATCTTTAGAATCTGTGATTACTGTGCAGGCAGTGAGGTGTGGGGCCTTTATGGCTAAACCTGATTTATAACCATATAAGATTATGGTTCACTAATCCAAAATCAGTATTGCTCTTGGAGCCAAAGGTTATCTCTGATTAGCTTATCTATATCTTTGAAGTGTTTTCCTACAGCTCTTAACAGTTTACTAAACAAATTAGGGTCATTAGTCTTAATGTTATTATTGTCTAGCGTATCTGTCAGAACCATAACATTATGGCAGATAGGAAAATGATTTCCGGTTCTTAAGTTTTGACATCATTAATTCTTAGAATAGATGATGGATTTCTAAAGGATAATGTTTTTCTCACTTCACATCAAATGTGTTTGAGAAAAAGTATTCTGACTACTTATTCTTGTATACTCAATGTAATCTCTAGTTTTAACTGTCCTATACGTTAAAAATTCTTATAACATTAATAATTTGCATTTTTAAAATAAAACAAACTTTATTTTCAATATCATCTAATTTTACAGTGGCACAGCAGATAGGGTTGCCACTTCAAAGCAAGAGATTCTCTGGTTCGAGTCTCAACTGGGTGTCTTCTGTGCGTAGTCTGCATGTTCTCCTTCTGTTCTTGTGGGTTTCTTCCAGGTGCTTTGATTTCCTCCCACATTCCAAAGACATGCATTAGGTGGATTGGACACTCTAAATTGGCCATAGGTGTGAGTGTGTGTGCGAGTGCCTGGTGTAGAAGAACTACTGTGGCAGGGCTATCCACCCGGTTGTATTAAACCTTGCCTCTAAATGATTGTCACTGTTGAAGTGACACCCCAACCCCATGTGCAAAAATTTTAAAAAGGAGTTGTGGATGGATGGATTCCAGAAGATGTCATTTATAATATTATTTCTTTTTCTTATTCCTGTTTTGCTCCACTCAGTGAAACAAGTATCACATTTCTTCCAGTATTACACCTGAATGTGTTCTTTAGTGAAAAACAATTACTCCACACTAATCATTTTTGATAAATTAAATACAAAATTAATTTACGGTAATCAAGGATGCTGATTTTTTTTTTTTTTATTATTATTCCAGTGATGTTGGCATTTTTCTATGCTGGAATATAGAATTAGTGGCAACTGCAAAACAAGCCTTGAGCATATTTTCTGGGACTATAAATATGTGTTTCCTATTTTGAATTAAGTGTCAAATTAATGATGTACAATACAGCTTATGATGAGCTTAATTGGCACCAAACAATTACAGGCCATTTTGGATCCCACATCTGGACATCCTTTTGACCAGTACATAAAGATGAAATAATATACATATTAAGTGGAACATTTGTAAAAACAGATTTTTGCATTTCAGTTCAGCATTTTAGCTAATGTCATCACAATTCCAGTTCTCGAAATTACAACAGGAGTCCAAAGAATGGGCATATAATGACACAGACTTGTTTGTACAGTGAGTAAACATAGGTGTTAGTATAGCCATCCACAGTACTGCTGTATACACTCAGATAATGCAGATGAACTCTTATAGTGGAACACAGTAATTGGCATTTTGTCCGTACATAGTTTCACCTCACCGCAGGACAGCAGAATCTCATATTTATGAGACACATTATTACTTATTTTACTAAACATATTAAAGCCCTTACATTAATCCCAAAATTCAAGAAATTTTTAAATCTTGAAGGGTGTATAGTGTTTGCTTCTTGATATTTATCTGCACAAATTTAATTTCATTATGTTTATTTCAGTGTAATATGTGCATAATAAAATATAGGTTTCATGATTTATTTTCTAAAGGTTGAGGATCTATACTAAGTCCAAGTTTATTGTGCCACAAATTGTTGTCTGCACTCCAAGGTACAGTTACTTGAGAGACAATATATACATTTATCAGGGCTGTGTAGGGTAATACCCAATGTAATGGCATGCATGAAATATCTTCCATGCAAAACCACTTTACAAATATGACTGACTTCCTCCCACCCAAGTCTGTTGGAGCTTAATGTTTCAGTCCTAGAGTACCTCGATGCACTTTAATTAATACCATGATCTTTGGTTGCAAATCTGTTACATCAGTTTGAGAGAGTGCTCATCTCCATATATTTTTTGTGGGATACTTTGAAAAATATGTTCATGTGAAGAGTGGGTAAAGACAGATGAAGGCTGCCAGCCTAGCCAGATAGAATTTTGCAGGTAATTCTGTAATTTGTGAATATGAAAGCAAACTACAGGCTTGTTGTCTTAAATGTAAAGAAACAGTGTTAGATGTGGAACTGAAAGAAATGAAACAACAGTGCTCTCTACTGACCAAAGTAAAGCATGTTGTAACCATTTGATGTAGACAGTGGTTCCGAAAAGTCTAGATGAAGGAATTCTTGCTATTGTTTTAACCAAGAGTTACATTGCTAGATTTAAACATGCAAATGTATTTTATTGCTCTGCTTCCTGACCAGCTGCAAGATAACAAAAGGAGATGTTAAGAATGTAAATGCAGATTCTGTTAGCCTGGGAACCCAGGGAAGTGTGAAGAATGATATAATGTGAATCAGAACTGCAATTTCAATTTAAACAGAGAGAACTAGAGATTATTAAGCATTTTTGCTTGACCATCCAACTCATCAGCACACTGCCTGTTTTGTTATGTAAGTTATCTTACACTTGTGTTTTCTTATAGAAATAGCTAGGAACTAGAAAGATTATACTGAGTGTTTTACTGTAATGTCAGCAGTGTACTACAGAATTATTTTAAGTATTTCTCTGTAATCTCTGAACTCTTGACTAGCACTGTGTAGTAAGAAGTACTGTCTTGTGCTTTAATTATTTATTATTACATATTGTAAAACCTTTCAACTGTGGCTGGTTTGTGTAGAGATGATTTAAGCTCTAGAGTATGTTGCATATTTCGGGCGGCCATGGTAGTGCAGCAGTTAGCGTTGTTGCCTCACAGCAAGAGATTCTCTGGTTCAATCCTCGGCTGGGGTGCCTTCTGTGGGGAGTCTGCATGTCCTCCCTGTGGTCGCATGGGTTTCCTCTGGGTACTCCAGTTTCCTCCCACATCCCAAAGACATGCTGTAGGTGGACTGGACACTCTAAATTGTCCCTAGGTATGAGTGAGTGTGCGTGTGTGTGCCTTCTGTGGAAGGCTGGGCGCCGGGCTGGAAACTCCACACCGTAAAACTCCACTGCCAATCATGAGCAGACAGATGATCTGCTGTGGCGACCCTTAACCGGGAAAAGCCAAAAGAAGAAGAAGAAGTATGTTGCATATTTATAGTGATTACTGTACCAAGTCACTCTAATAAGCCTTGGTTGTTTAGTTATACTACCAATTGGATAATAATATTGCACAGCAATAATTGGACACCCTTTTAAGGGCCTTTGAGTAGCTGATAAATATTAGCTGGGTGGTGGCAGGCAGTACTACCGTATAGTCTGGGTAATAGGGGCACAGCTGGAGAACCTGTGCCAGCCTTTCCCAGGAGTGTCTGTGTAGTTGTATAAACTCTTATCTCAAATTGTGTGTGTGTCAGCTACTTGGGCAGGGACATGAAGCACTGGTTGGACAGGGAGGGTGCTAGAAGTTTTAGCTTGCCCAGATAGGCTGAGATCTGGACCCTATAGCTGTATCAGTGGGGAGTCTTATTGGGGACCTAGAGAGCAAGGCAGCGACCAGCCACAGGTTGACTGTGATCTCTGTGTGCTCTTAAGGGAAATTGCACTTTACTGTGTGTATTTGTTATCCTTTCCTCATATATGAAACACCCTCTCTGGTGTTAGTGGTGAGGATTGAGGCTCCTTGATTGCTGAGTCAGGGCACAGACATCACATATTAATTGTTTGGCAGAGGTGGGATATTCACATCATATATTAATTGGTTGGCAGTGGTGGGATATCCACACCACAAATTAATTTTTTGGCAGCAGTGGGATATCAACACCACATATTAGTTGGTTGCAAATACTAAATGGCTTGTAGTGGTTTGGGTAGAGTGAACTCCTGTAGCTTGTGTACAGTGAGCTTTGAAGGTGTTTTGTACTCTAAATCAGCCACGGAGTGAATACTCAGAGTTCAGATCACAATTGTTTTATTTATTTTGTTTGCTTAGTCAGGGTGAGCAGGCAGCATGTCAACAGAGGAGTATGGAAAGCTGACAAGGAGCCAGCTGGAGGAGATGTGCCAGGCTAGTGGACTGGTGCATGGAAACCTGACTAAGGCAGACCTGATTGCAGCCTTGGTTACAGCTGCATCAGAAAACATCAACCAGGAGGACAATCAGACTGGCAGTGGAGATATAATACCCTTGGAGAATGGACAGCTCAACCATTCTGCAAAGGACTTAAAAATCCATCTGGAGCTAAAGAGACTTGAGTTGGAGGCCAGGCATTTAAAGATAGAAGCTGAGAAAAAGGAGAGGCAGATGAAGCATTAGAGAGAAATGCTGACTCTTCGCTGGAGTTGTGGAGGTAATGGGGAAGGGAGTAACTGAATCCCAGAAGCACAACAGGTCTGTACATTTCTTCTGCAGTTTAAAGAGGGGGATTATTTTAATAGTTTAATTCATATGTATGAAAGGGTATGCAAACAGCATAGTGTTGACCAAAGGCTCTGGGAACGGTTCCTGACTCCCTTACTCCATGGTAAAGCTGTAACTGTATTGTCAAAAATGTCTGACGCTGTATGTTTTGATTATACTGCTGTAAAAAATTGTCTATTGGAGTTTTTTAGGTTAACACATGAAATGTAGAGGAAAATGTTTCGTAGGCATAAATGCAAGGCAGATGAAAGTATGTGTGAATATGTTGCTGAACTGAGGACTTATTTCCATAGGTGGGTGAGTGGATGTCAGGTCACCACTTTTGAAGGGCTGGCAGACCTTTTGATAAGGGAACAAGCCCTTAGCACTTCACCTGAAGACACGACGATTTGGTTAGCTGAAAGACAATGTGCTACTTCAGATGGGTTGGGGAAGAAGGGAGACCTATACCTGGCAAGCAAAGCAGCCTTGCACAGGAAGGGGACCCCCAGTACTGCTCATGGGTCTAAAGGAACATATGGTGGGCAGCACAGACTGCCCCAACAGAATCTGACAGTAGCAGGGGACTAGTCCAGGTAAACATCCAGGAGCTAGGGTTAAATTTTTTGAATGCAAACAGTGGGGCCATGTGGCATACAGGTGTCCATGAAAGCAGGGTGGAGAACAAAAGGTGAGGGACCCAGTAAGTGGGAGAGACAAAATGGCAATAGTAGGTTGTCTTGGGACAACAGGGGTACTGAACTGCCATCCTGCAGATGTCCTGATAGGGAAGGATTTGGATGAGGCAGTATCGTGTGCTTATGCAGTTACATGCAGTCAGGCTAAGAGACAAGCATTCAGGTCTGGTAGTCTGGGGAAGACCCAGACAGACTGCATGCTTGCAGCCAGGACTGGTGAGGTGGTTACTCCAGGGAGGGAGCTACTCTGTAGTAGTGAAACTGAAGGTGAGCCACAGCTGCTTGTAGGTACTGATGGTCCCTTGGACAGAGTGACTGCAAAGTTAGAAGTGAGTAGTAGTAGTACCCAGGCTGACAGAGAGGCACCACTGTCAGAGGATGCCAGACTTCCCGTGAAAGGAGAGCTGGGAAGGGTTACAAGGAGAGAGTTGAGACAGGCTCAGCTATCATACCCTACATTGCAAGCCCTGAGGCAGGTAGCTAGGGAGGCACCTGATTCTCAAGGAAAGGGGGAATCTGTATACTGGGACAAAGGGTTACTACACAGAGAGTGGACCCCTGAGGGAGGGCTAGAAGGTGAGATAGCAAAGCAGTTGGTAGGGCCTATAGCCTACCATCTGGTGCTTCTAGCCATAGCTCATGATATTCCCATTGCAGGTCATATGGGCATAAAATGTACAAAGAGGTGTATTATGCAGAACTTCTACTGGCCTGGAATTCTCAGAGATGTAACAGGGTACTGCAGGACCTGTGAGCAGTGGCAAAAGGTAGACAAGGCAGGAGAAAAGGTGAGAGCTTTTTTGATGCCTTTGCCTGTGATTGAGGAGCCATTTCAGAGGGTAACTATGGATATTGTGGGTCCTCTGAGTACTCCAAGTTCCACAGGGAAAAAGTATATCCTAGTGGTAGTGGACTATGCTACACGATACCCTGAGGCAGTGGCTTTGTCCTCCATTGAGACAGAGAAGGTGGCAAATACTTTGTTAGAGATTTTCAGCAGGGTAGGTTTCCCAAATAAATACTGAGTGACAGAGGTGCCAATTTCATGTCAGACCTGCTGGCTTGTCTGTTGAAGTCCTGTGGGGTGAAGCACATGAAGACCACCCCCTACCATCCGCAGACTAATGGTCTTGTTGAGAGGTTAAACTCTACAATCAAGTCCATGCTATGGGCATTTACAGATCAGTTTAAGAGGGATTGGGACAAATATTTGCTGCATCTGTTGTTTGCTTACAGAGAGGTTCTGCAGGAATCCACAGGTTTTTCACCCTTTGAGTTGCTGAATGGGCATAGGGTGAGGGGACTTCTAGATTTAATTTGAGATAAGTGGGAAGGTGAGTGCGAGTCTCTCAAGGAGCCTGTTGTGGCATACATCCTAAACCTCAGTACAAGGTTCAGGGAACTCATGGGCCTGAGCCAGGAGAACCTGGCAGAAGCCCAGCAACAGAAAAAGGTGTGGTATGACAGGAATGCTCGAGCTAGAAAGTATGCTGTAGGGCAGCAGGTAATGGTTCTCACTCCTGTCAGACACAACAAACTGCAAGCAACTTGGGAGGGACCCTACAAGGTGGTAAGAAAGGTATGTGATGTTAACTACATGGTGGAACTGCTAGGCAGAAGGCAGGGGCACAAATTATACCATGTTAACATGATGAAACCTTACCATGATAAGGAGGCGATTGTGCTGTGCATTTGCAGTGGATTGCAGGAGGAGTCTGAGGGAGATCTGGGGACTGATTTCCTCAGTGAGGCTCGGGCTGACACCTCAGTGGAAGGGGTAGCAATGTCCCAGCAGTTATCTCCTACCCAGGTTCGAGAAATACAAGCAGTGTTGCAGGAATTTGGGGACATGTTCACTGGGAAACCAGGGTGCACCCAACTGGGGCAGCACCAGGTACATACAAGACCCCAAAGGCCTATTAGGCAGACCCCCTATAGAGGGCCTGAGAGAGTCAAACATACTCTGAGAGAAGAAGTACAAGAGATATTGGACCTAGGGGTGATTCAAGAGTCCAACAGTTCCTGGACCTCCCCAGTGGTGCTGGTGCCAAAGAAGGATGGCAGCACCCAGTTCTGTGTGGACTACAGGAAATTAAATAGTCACACAGAGTCAGATCCTTACCCCATGCCTAAGATAGATGAGGCCCTAGAGCCGCTGGGTGTGGCTAAGTATCTTACGACTATTGATCTTACCAAGGGTTACTGGCAGGTGCCCTTGACTCCCGGTGCTAGAGAAAAGTCAGCCTTTGTGACTCCTTTTGGCTTGTATGAGTTCACAAAGATGCCCTTTGGGATGAAGAATACACCAGCGACTTTTCAGAAGCTGGTAGATCATACCCTAGTAGGAGCAGGAGGTTTTGCCCTTGCTTACCTAGATGATATTGCCATCTACAGCCATTCCTAGCCAGAGCACCTTCAGCATGTCAGGTATGTGCTGGGCAGACTACAGAGAGCAGGGTTGACAATTTAGCTGAACAAATGTCAGGTGGGTATGGCAGAGGTCTCCTACCTAGGACATAAGTGTGGGGAGTGGTAAGATAAGGCCAGAACCTGTGTAAGTGGAAGCCATTCAGGCATGGCCTGCCCCTGTTACTAAAAAGCAGGTGAGGGCATTTTTAGGGACAGCAGAGTACTACTGAAAGTTCGTCCCCAGTTATAGTATCATAGATGCTACCCTCACAGACCTGACACGGAAGAAAAGGCCAGATAAGGTTGTGTGGACCCCAGCAAGTGAGCAGGCATTCCAGATGCTTAAAGAAGCTTTGGGAGGACCCCTTGTGTTAGCCAGTCCAGATTACAACAAAGAATTTGTTGTGCAGGTGGATGCTTTGAACCACATGGTGGAGTTTGTATTTAGCCAGATTTCTTCAGAGGGAGAAGAGCACCCAGTGGTTTATCTCAGTCATAGGCTCCAACCCAGGGAGGAATGCTATGCAGCTGTAGAAAATGAATGTCTAGCCATAGTGTGGGCACTGCAGAAACTTCAGCCTTATCTGCATGGAAGAAAATTCAGTGTTATGACAGATCACAACCCCCTAACATGGTTAAACAGAGTAAGCCAGCAAAATACCAAGTTGCTAAGATGGAGCTTGGGGTTGCTAGCATATGATATGTTAGTGCAGCACCACAGTGGGAGTAGCAATGGCATTGCTACTCCCACTGTGGTGCTGCACTGACATATCATATGCTTGCAACCCCAGGCTCCATCTTAGCAACATGGCATTTTGCTGGCTGGCTATGTTTATCCATATTAGGGAGTTGTGGTCTGTCATAACAGTGAATTGTCTTCCATACAGATAAGGCTGAAGTTACTGCAGTGCCCACACTATGGTTAGACATTCCTGTTCTACAGCTGCATAGAATTCCTCCCTGGGTTGCAGCCTATGACTGAGATAAACCACTGGATGTTCTTCTCCCTCTGAAGAAATCTGGCTAAGTACAGCCCCCACCCCATGGTTCAAAGCATCCACATGCACACCAAATTCTTTGCTGTAATCTGGACTGGCTAACACAGAGGGTCCTCCCAAAGTTTTTTTAAAAATCTGGAATGCCTGCTCACATGCTGGGGTCCACACTACCTTTTCTGGCCTGTTCTTCCTTGTCAGGTCTGTGAGGTGGGCAGCTATGGTACTATAACTGGGGACGAACGATCTGTAGCACCCTGTTGTACCTAAAAATGCGAAACACAGAAATCCTCTACCAACTAATAAATGTCTGATGAAGGGGCACATCCCTGAAAGCACTTTCCTGTTTTATAATAAACTTCCTAGCTGTGGTACAGTTGGTGTTTGTTTGCTACTGTCCCTAAAAATGCCCTCACTTGATTTTTAGTAACAGATGCAGGCCATGCCTGAATGGCTTCCACTTTGGCAGGTTCTCTCCTTATCTTACCACTCCCCACTCTATGTCCTAGGTAGGAGACCTTTGCCATATCCACCTGACATTTGCTCGGCTTAATGGTCAGTCCTGCCCTCTGTAGTCTGCCCAGCACCTCCCTGACATGCTGAAGGGGCTCTGGCCAGGAATGGCTGTATATGGCAATATCATCTAGATAGGCAAGGGCAAAACCTCCTGCTCCTACTAGGGTATGATCTACCAGCCTCTGGAAAGTCACTGGGGGTCAGGAACCGTACCCAGAGCCTTTGGTCAACACTATACTGTTTGCATACCCTCTCAAACATATGAATGAAACTATCAAAATTATCCCCCTCTTTAAACTGCGGAAGAAATTTACTGACCTGTTGTGGTTCTGGGGTCGAGTTACTCCCTTCCCCATTACCTACATGACTCTGGCGAAGAGTCAGCATTTCTCTCTCATGCTTCCTCTGCCTCTCCTTTTCCTCGGCTTCCATCTCCAAACATCTGGCCTCAAACTCAAGTCTCTTTAGCTCCAGATGGATTTTTAAGTCCTCTGCAGAAAGGTTGAGATGCCCATTCTCCGAGGGTATTATATCTCCACTGCCAGTCTGATTGTCCTCCTGGTTGCTGTTTTCTGATGCAGCTGTAAACAAGGCTGCAATCAGGTCTGCCATATTCAGGTTTCCATGCACCAGTCCCCTAGCCTGGCATATCTCCACCAACTGGCTCCTTGTCAGCTTTTCATACTCCTCTGCTGACATGCTGCCTGCTCACCCTGACTAAATAAGCTAACAAAAGAAATAAAACAATTGTGATCTAAACTCTGAGTATTCACTGTGTGGCTGATTTAGAGTACAAAACACATAGTAAAAAAACAATGCCAGTGCAGATGGGCTCTCAAAACATGGAATGGGGTAAGGTATACTCAGATAGACCTAATCCTCTCAAGCAGCGTTTCTCATGGGTCACTTGAAAAACTAGCTTGAGTTCTTCAGGTGGGGAGATATGTGAAAAGTGGGTAAAGATAGATGAAGGCTGCCAGCCTAGCCAGATAGAATTTTGCAGATAATTCTGTCATTTGTAGCTTGTTGTCTTAAATGTAAAGAAATAGTGTTAGATGTGGAACTGAAAAAAATGAAACAACAGTGCTCTCTACTGACCAAAGTAAAGCAAGTTTTGACCCTTTGATGTAGACAGTGGTGCTGAAGAGTCTAGATGAAGGAATTCTTGCTATTGTTTTAACCAAGAGTTAAATTGCTAGATTTAAACATGCAAATGTAGTTTTATTGCTCTGCTTCCTGACCAGCTGCAAGATAGCAAAAGGAGATGTTAAGAATGTAAATGCAGTTTATGTTAGCCTGCGAACCCAGGGAAGTGTGAGGAATGATGTAATGTGTAGCCTGAGAACCCCAGGAAAGTGTGAAGAATGATGTTATGTGAATCAGAACTGCAATTTCAATTTAAACAGAGAGAACCAGAGATTATTAAGAATCTTTGTCTTGGCCATCCAACCCATCAGCACTCTGCCTGTTTTCTTATGTAAGTTGTCTTAGACTTGTGTTTTCTTTTAGAAATAGCTAGGAACTAGAAATATTAGCCTAAGACTTTTTATGTGATGTCAGAACTGTACTACTGAATTATTTTAAGCATTTCTCTGTGATCTCTGAACTCTTGACTAGCACTGTGTAGTAAAAAGTATTGTCTTGTGTTTTTATTATTTATTATTAAATATTTTAAAACCTTTCAACTGTGGCTGTTTTGTGTAGAGATAATTTAAGCTCTAGAGTACATTGCATATTTATAGTGATTACTGTACCAAGTCACTCTAATAAGCCTTGACTGTTTAGTTATACTACCAATTGGGTAATAATATTGCACAGTAATAATTGGACACCCTTTTAAGGGCCTTTGAGTAGCTGATAAATATTAGCTGGGTGTTGGCAGGTGGTACTACCGTATACTCTGTGTAATAGAGGCACAGCTGGAGAACCTGCCAGCCTTTCCCAGGAGTGTCTGTGTGGTTGTATAAACTCTTATCTTAAAGTGTGTGTGCGTCAGCTACTTGGGCAGGGACACAAAGCACTGGTTGGACAGAGAGGGTGCTGGAGGTTTTAGCTTGCCCAGCTAGGCTGAGATCTGGACCCTATAGCTGTGCCAGTGGGGAGTCTTACTGGGGACCTGGAGAGAAAGGGCGCGACCAGCCCCAGACTGACTGTGATCTTTGTGTGCTCTTAAGGGAAATTAAACTTTACTGTGTGCATTTGTTATCCTTTCCTCCTATATGAGACACCCCTCACTGGTGTTAGTGGTGAGGATTGAGGCTCTTTGATTGCTGGGCCAGGGCATGGGCATCACATTTCACATGAAACTATATAGAGAAATTTAAAAGAAGTTATACGAATGGAATAGTGAGGTAGAACAAGGTGAGTTAAAGCAAAAAAAAAATAATATTCCAGTAGTTGGGTCCAGAGGGTTCTACTGAGAGATGCATGAAGTTAAAGGGTTCCTTTAGATAACTCAAAATAAAGATGCATTGTGAAAGGTTGATAGAGCAATATACAACCTCATATCCTATAACAGTCAAGAATTTGACATTTAGAGCCTCATTTTAATAGCATCAACTAAAGTTCTGCTGCAAGCAAGCAAAGTCTACTTTCAGTCTATGGGTGGCAGATTTTTAAATGGTTCCATAAAGAGTACTAAACCATTTATTTGGCTTCGGGAGCAGCACAAAACATCTGAAAGAGAAACATTGTTAAGAACTTCTTCTGTGTAGAAGCTGACAGAGGATGATGTGGCCAATCACCCCATAATGAAAAAAGAATCCAAAGCAGTGATTATGAGTCCCATACAAGATAAGGACCTTGCCATCAATGGCATCACCATGAAGATGTATAAATATATGAATGCTATAATCCTAATTGAGTTATCTGCCATATTTATTAATGCTTTGGAATAGTTGGTAGTCTGTCTCTCAGTTGGTAGTATGCAGCAGTAGGGATACTGGTGAAAGATAATGAACCCATCCATTTCTTCTACTCCTATAAACCTGTAGCCTTTAAATACAGAGTGTAAGCTTTGTATGGTGCAATGCATCACTTGTCCACAATCCATAAAGGGTGAACTGATACACAAAATCAGCAGGCATTTTTGAGGATGACACACAACCAACTGCAGCAGAGAACTTGACTTACATTCTGTTCTTTAAAAAAAAAAATCACAGAATAGGACTGCCTGACCTATTAAGGTATGTTAAGAGTGCAAAAACTCATATACTGATGTACAGAAAAAGCAAGTTTATTGGTCACACTAGCCTGTCTCACATCTTCTCTCATGCAACCCATCCTCAACAACTCATAAAATGTAAGAATAGTTTCCAAATTATCTGTAGATGAGCTATTCTTCACAAAGCTCACTTGTGTCTCTCTCACTACCTTTGACTAGCTTTGGTAAATGCATGCCCAGCCTAACTACATATATCCTAACCATAATTTTTGTATTACTACTACATAAATCAATACTTTGCTGTATCTTATATAAATGCTGGCTGTTTTCGGTTAGATCCCTGTTTAGTAAAATCTTGTTAAAACCCTAGGTTTTATTTTGTCTGTACTCAGTGTACCCCAAGGTGGGGTTTTGTGACAGATTTATTAGCATACCTCTAAAAGGCTAAGTCATACATTTTTAGGGTATAGGTTATTCCCTTTTCTTTGTTATCCTTTACAATAAATTGTTTTGAAGCACAAAATAGGGATATACTGGAAAAGAAGATGTGGTGAACCCTTCTGTTACAACCCTGCATATGTTTTCTCCATTTCTGCTTAGAGTCCCATTTTCCCATTGGGCCTTCTTAAAGTTCAGTCTACACATCTGTGGAAAAAACATGTGGTTCTCCTGTCTGGTAGCTTCTTGACAGCTACAGAGCTCTGCTTCTTTGCCTGCAATGACTCAGGCAGGGTTCTCAGTATCCTATTCTTCTTCTGTGAATTCTCCCCAATAATAAGAGATCCCATCTGCATGTTCCTTCTGATTATGGTCTATGCCTGAGGTCCTTTTGGTTTTCTTTCTATTCAAGGTCCCTCCCTTCCCTAAATTTTCAGCTGGACTTGGGTTGGGTTCAGGTACATGACTTGGTCAAAACCTTTTTATTTACTTTCTTTTTTCTCTTGCCTTGCAGCTGCCTCCTTTTTTTTTTTTTTAGTTCAGTTTTGTCACGTTGCTAGTCTTTAAAGTTAAATGGAACTATAGAGCAGTTTTCTTCGGGTATGTTTACTCACAGTTTTACTCACCCATTACTAGTCAGCTTTATCCATGACTCATACTTCCCTTCTGGTTTATCAGCTAGAAACAACACTGGGTTTTGTTATGAGATTTTGGATGCCTAAGGTTCTTTACCCCCCCGTTGACTGTGAATAAGAAGGACTGACCATTTCATCATTCTCCAATCATCTCCACAGTTCTTTGAACTGGGTATTGTCTTTTCCAATAACAAGACCATGGTTAAGATATAGGACTACTGTTAGAGGGTTTATCTCTTTCCCAAAGGTTGTTTAGATTTCTGTTGGTGGGCTATCAGGAATCTCTTCTTAAACCCACATGTGCACACAGCCTTTATAGCCATAAGTGAATGCATTATTTGTTTAAAAGGAATTTCTCTTTAGCAAGGTTTATCATACTGCTGGAACCAAGAAAACCCTGCAGTTCTTTCCCATCTACTACTTAGAGCATTTTATAGGTTTAGTGATAGCTCAGGAAAAAATGCAGTCCCTACCACTCTGGCAGTAGTTCTGCTACACACCACTTGTTCTATGTTATTTACATTCCTGTCAAAGCTTTTCTCAGTAGTATCAGATTTGCATTCATTGCTGCCATTAGTACAGAACTTTATTATGTGTTTCTCTTTCATTTGAACCTAGTTTGTTAGTTACTTTAGGCAACTTACTTTTATACAAGTCTTGAAAGCATGTTACTCTTTCAAATAATGTTACAAAATTTCAGTGTCTCATGGAACTCCTTGACACTTCCCTACTCTTAATAACACTGGATAATATTCAGTTAAACTTATGAATTACTATTGACTCAGTCACAATCTCTTTACTGTTATTAGTATCTTCTGGATCTTACCATAAGTGACAAGGTGGTTAAGTTCTGACAACTGCACCTTTACTGCTTTACTTGACTGTTTTTGTTTGCACAGTGATGCCTACTTATAAAATTAGACTACATTTTACTTTTTCATGTTCCTCATGGTCAGTGCCTTTCATGTTCACGGAGGCACAGAGTGAGTTGCACGGCTGGTATCTGAACCTATTCAATCTGGTCCCCACTGAAAAATCATTATAAAGGCTTTAAGGTATTCCTTCTGGGTCAGGAGCTTTAGATCAGTTATATCTTATGGTGTTGACATGGACTTGCCTACCACTACCATGCCTTCAGCAGCAGTGACTGTTGCATATAGCGGTTGTTCCATAATATCCATTCTCTTTCTCCCTTTGGTAGCAAACCTATGTCATGATTCTAGTTCAGCATAGGTTTTCTTGACTGTAGCTCAAATGTACCAGTCAAATTACCTTTGAGCTTGTGAAGGCAACACAGGTATAGCTCTTGCTTGTAGTACAACTTGCAGCCATCTTCAGCACCACAGACTACACACACATACACACACACACACACACACACACACACACACACACACACACACACACACACACACACACACACGTACACAGAGAGAAAGAGAGAGAGAGAGAGAGAGAGAGAAAGAATGCTTGTCTTTCCCTTGGAGAACTGTTTCTCTTTTGCAGTGATAGGTTTGAGGTTTCAGGATATTCATACTACCTGAAGGCAGAGCCTGTATTCTCCACCAATATGGTTTGTAAAGCAGCTTAAAAATTTGGGTATTCTAAAAAAAAAAAACAGTTTTATTAATGAAATAAATAACACTCTGGGCTGACGTTTTCCAATGAAAGTAAAAGGTTATGACAGCTTTTAAATGGAAAAGGTGATGTGTTGGACTCTTTCCTTACCGCAATAAAAGTCTCTCGAGTTTACCCACAATCACTCTGGGTTTTCTAGGACACAAATGAAAGGCTTCTGTGGTTTCAGTTTAGTGACCAGGACTTTCTTCTGTTTAACTGATCCTTCTGATGTCACTTCCAAATTTGTTACACTGGTTTCCACTTAAAATCTCATCCAGGCACCTTTAATTAAACCTTTTTTTAACTCCAATTATCTTATCTTATTTTATTTCATCTTTTATTACCTGACTTGCTCTTTTTCCTGTCCATTTTAAGTACCACAAGGTTACATCTGAGAGATACCTTGCTGTTTTTTTCCCTTAAATGTTTAAATGCCATAATTACAGCAGTTTAAGCAATGGTAACAATACTTCCACACAGTAAAAAATCATAGCCTTATGTTCATCTCATGTTATGTTTGAGAAAAATAACAGTTTTCTACACAGTTTAGGTTATATTTCAGAAAATATCAAATGTTTGCACTTCTTTCATGGCCAAACCTCCACAGTATGTTGCAATATATATGTTTCAGATATAGGTGCACAGCCTTTAACTAGGCATATTGAATGATCATCTGTAAAATCTCAAAAAATAACTTTGCATTCAGGATGTAAATAGGTAAAAATCACAAACCAATGTAATAATTATGCAGCTTTTTGTAAATGAAATACCTTGTTTCTCTCTAAAGATATTTTTTTACTTTCTATAGGTATTTGTTATCATGCATAGACTCGGGCACTCACAGACTACTTGTAAGCACTTTGGTACTTATTTAGCAATGCAGAGTGCATTATGAAATTAGGAAAACCACTGTAAGAATATTTTAATTGTGTAGTATTACATAATTATATGATAATACGTAGTATTATAAGTTAGGGAATCTCATATTTCAACATTTTGGTGTTACCTGATAGCATTTATTTTCAGTATTCTCAACTTTGGCAATCTGTGCATTTTTATTGGTATTAAAGCTGATGCTTTATTTCATGCAGTTGGTGTTCTTGAATGCCAATTAATAAGAAACATAAAACCACACAAGAAAAAAAAAATTCACCAGGATTGAGCAAGCTCTGCACGGTATGCAGGAGTAGTGCAGAAGCTGCTGGAATATGGTGCAATATGGCCGCCGTGCGATCTAGGAATAAGCTCCTGGGACGTGCACGAGTGCTCCTGCACTATTCCTGCATGGACACAGCTCCTGTATGCAAATTACTCCATTTGCAGGTAAAAAACATGCAAATGAGGTGAATTTGTGATCCAGGAAGCTGGCAGCCGGCCGTGCAGAAATGTACTCGGTTAGTAACTGAGTACATTTCTGCAAAGTACAAAACGGAGCCATGACAACTCCAAATAAAGGGTGTATATAATTTGGAAAGCATGCCAATGGCCAAATATATGGCCATTGGCATGGAAAACAGATGCAAAAAAATAATAACTTTTATTTTTTTTAGCCGATTTCGGCTGTTTAAGCGTAGAGCAGTGGCATGCAAAAGGGATTGGGCCGAAAATTAAAAAAAAACCTTGAAATAAGCATTTTATCCAAAATCACAACTTTGCCATTATACTCAATGGCAGGCAGAAGACAACATAGCCAGTGAATAGTGTTGGTTAAGGGGAAGGCTCAGTGTGGGACTTGTAACTAGGCATTAGCAGGCAATCCTATGCAAATGGTGGAATGATACTGAATCCCAGATCCCCACTCATGGCTAGCCTGTACCTAACCGTGTTGGTGCAGGAAGACCATGGCGCAAGCCTAAGAGCTAGATGACATCATAGTGGGGTGTGTCAGGCATACTGTAAGCTTATTGGAGCCCTATGGCTTGGATTTGCCCTTAGCTTAGCAGAGCTAAGCAAGGGTGTGTGTCTGAGGCTGCCTAGCACTCTTTACATTGCCTAAGCAGGTGTGCATGCTGCGCACTGTGTTTTAAAGGAAAAATAACAATGTAAACCAAATAGCAGCTACGTGCACATCTGAGTACTGTGTTTGCAAGGCGCACCCCCAGGCTTAAACAGGAAGGAAATGGGAAGGGAAAACAGCAGTAGGAAGGTAATCAAGGAGAACTAGCATAGCTGGCCGGTGAAATGTATCAGAATCTGCCAATTACACAAGTGGCAGACCAGCCCAGCCCAGCCCAGCCCAGCACACCACTATAAATTATGCAAACACCTTTCCCTCTGGTTTTTCCCACAAACTCTACACCACCAGTGTACATAAGCAGGGAAATTTTACCAAACAAAAGCAACAAAATGATAGGGGCTGCAGCAGCTATCATAAATCAACAAGTGGAAGAGGCTGAGGGTGGTGATGATGAGAATGCTGTCGATCAACCCAAGTGAGGTGAAGGAGAAAAGTGTACAGACTCAGGGTAACCTACCAGGGGCTACATGAACTGAAGATAGTGGAGCACTATATGGTGGACACGGACCTCCTACAGCAAATTGTTGAGCTGTGTCGGCCGCTTCTCACACACAGAACCAACAGAGGGGAACCCATCCCAGTGGATACCAAGGTATGTGTAGGCCTAAGAATACTAGCCACAGGTACCTTCCAAAGGCCAACTGGGGATATCATGGGGATCTCACAGGCATCAGCATCCAGGGTACACCACCAGTTCCTGGATGCCATGTCAGCACATGACGGTGAGCACATATATTTCCACAACACCCGTGAAGTGTTGGCCAGCAATATGCGTCTCTTCCACCAAATAGCAGAATCCCTTGAGATAGTGGGTGCTAAAGACTGCATGCACATATGCATCAAAGCACCACTTGGTGATCAACCGCAAGGGCTTCTCCTCCATCAACTGCCAGGTCGTGTGCGATGCCCAGGGCATTATAATGAATGAGCGTGCTGGCTGTCTGGAAGCTATCACGACTCCCACATCTGGCATCTGACACAGCTGTACCAGAGATTTGCCAATGGGTACATCCCTTATGGTCACCTAGTGGGGGATGCTGGTTACGCACTGGAGCCTTGGCTGATGACACCCATCAGAAATGCACACACACCCAAACAAGAACTTCAGAATGAGGCACACACACAGACCAGAATTATAATAGAGCATGTGTTTGAGATTCTCAAGTCACAGTTCTGGTGCCTGGACACATCCAGTGGAGCCTTGCAGTACTCACCAGCTATATGTACCCAAATTGTCATCGTATGTGCCATGCTAAACAATATGATCCTGCAGAAACAGCTGCAGCAGGAACAGCATGGGGCAGGGCCACACAGCCCCCCACCATTGCCAAGGCCTGCACAGGCACAGAGTGACTCGGAGGAGGAACAACCTGAGCCTGCCACAGTAAGCAGAAGGAGGCATGCCCAGTATGCCCAGGCCATGGCAAAGAGGCAACGCATAGCACATACACTGACACCATAGAAACCCAGGGAATAACACCTCTCTCTCTGACTCACACATACAATAAAAGGATGCCACACTTGACACTACCTGTGCTTTACCATGTATAGGGAGTGTACTATGTGCATCTGACATAGTCAGCCCTCCAGCACCATCCTCAATACTGGCACAGCCACAAGGTAAGTCACTCTTCTTATCAATTGCCAAATGGAGTAGTATGTGTTGTTACTTGTATCTATGGTATGGATGTGAGCATGCAAGGGAATTTTGTAGATGAATGGGATGCCAGCACATAGTACACACCTATAGTGGCAGTATGAGATCTGTAACAAATACTGGTGTCACCACAGTAGCCAGTACTAGACAAGGTGACAAAACTCATTGCAGGAAATGTGCTGGGCTACATGTGTGTCCATAGGACACACACATGCCAGTCAGGGAGGCTCACATACCCAACAACAGTCTCTGCCAGCAGGACAGGTATAGACAAATACAAACAAAGGCTGTGCTAAGGCCACTGAGTGATGACTATGGAGAACATCCCCCCAAACCTACACAGACAGACTACAACAGGTCAGGCAATGGGATGTTAGTTCTGAAGGGTAAGAAGTCAGAAACTGAAATGTAGGTCAATCAAACCTAAGACCCGTAGTACACTGATATGCCTCTAGTCAGCATGATAGGTCAGAATACAGAATGAAATGGAGTACCTGAAATACCAGTACAGTCATAGCAAATGTGTACAATTGTCAGGTGTGCCCCCCCATCCTATGTAGAAATATAGTAACAGTCAAGGTGTGCCCCCAATCCTTTGTAGAAATGTAGTAACAATCAGGTGTGCCCCCCAATCCTTTGTAGAAATGTAGTAACAATCAGGTGTGCCCCCCCAATCCTATGTAGAAATGTAGCAACAGTCAGGTGTGCCCCCCCCAATTCTATGTAGAAATGTAGTAACATATGTGTAAGTATAATAACTGTGGAGCACAGATTACCTGAGCTGGCCAAGGTAGCAGGATAGATTGTAGCATGTGTATAATATGCATGGCTGTGTGTGTTAGGTTGGTGTGTGACGTATATTGTGTGAGAGTGGTCAGTATGTATGCATGGTGAGGTTTGTCCTGGTGGCCATTGACCAGTAATGCCGATGACAGAGCGAAGTTCTCACAACTGCAGTGCCAAAAACAATGCTTCCCAGCAAAACACATTCCAGCAGTAAGCCATAGTAAATGTTTGGAAGTAATATGTGCCTCCATCTGAAACATGGACATGGCATGAATGTGGGCCCAGACACAGTACACAGGGGGAAGTACCCCAGACAGACAGTGTATAATATGTAACTGTCAAATGGACACACCCTTGGAATTGTACATACAGGTTATCAGCACATTATTTGGGCTTGTAGTAGGGAATACCAATGTCATCTGGCCAAACACTGGCATACCACAAAGGGCATAGGTATGAAGTATTAAGAAACAGCTGATGTCCCTGCACAAGCCAGCATAAGTGGGATGTCCCATGCATATCTGTGAGTCAGATGCAAGTAGTGTCCCTAGCACACATGCACCCAGCTCACCCCACCACCACCCCCAGGTACCTCTCCTGTCTTATCCCTGATGATGGAAATGAGTACAATATGACCCCCACCTCTGTATGGCAATAGCTAAAGAATGTAGCATGCAGAACAGGTGTCCCATGCAGGTGTGTCCCTAGCAGTAAGCAGCACCCTGCCAGCATCCACGCCACTGGATCAATAATGACAGAAAGTATTGGCATGAACACCTTGCACACCTACCCTGTCACCCCAGGGGAATATAGTGTACTGCAGTCTGGGACTGTAGGAGTGATAGAATGCAATGGCCTGCTACAGCTGGCCTGCATCACTACCAAATGGCCTATAGTCCTTTGCCAAAGGCTTGTGTCTCACCTGTACTGCCAATGTATATGTCATGGACTCCCAAATAACTACATAACACAGTCCACAGAACCCAAATTCAAGGCCATGTGGACAAATCTCAGTAACATGTCCACCATGTCCTACTGCATGTACTGTGGACTAACTCCAAATTACTGTTGGGATGAGGTGATAACTATAGGGAACATATCAGATAATGTTTGCATAATGGTTGGAAGAGGGTAGAATAATGGGGGGGAGTAGGAGCATGGGCTGCATGGAGTGTGTGAAGTTCGAAACTGAGCCATGTGCACATACTATCCCTGGCTGCAAACACAAGAAAGGGTGGCTAGAAACCTGCTCGTAAACCACAATGTGAAGGGGTAATGTCCAGAATTATTACCCTTGCCTCTGGGTAACCTGTGTGAAACTGTATAGCTGTGAGGTATGGCCACAGCATGATATGACCATACTGTCACGTTGATGGATGTACAAGCATGGGATCCTTAGCCACCACTGTACCAAAGTGCTGAACCATTTACACAGACCCAGCAGCAAGTGTCTGCAGCTTCCCCTCCAGAATGGCATTGATTGTGCAAGAATATGTAGGCTCCTGACCACAATATTGGACATAGATGCATTCACCCTGTATTCCCCAGGACATCACTGCAAGCAAATATGTATACCTGACAGTACATGATGACATAAAACATCACAGTGTAAAACAGTACATATGTGTGAATATCTCTGCTAACACCAAGACCATGTAGCAGAAGCAGCACAGACACAATTATCTACAGTAACCCACTATCCTTTGCCCATTTTTACCCCATATTGTCAACCGATCTACAGATATCCCACAGAAACAAGTTGCTAGCTGTAAGTGTAGAACACAAAGGTCCACACTGGAGTACAATCTACCTGGAATGGATTCACTCATGCAGTATAGAAGGTCATACTGGGCATGCTTCCACACTTAGAGAAATGAAGGCCATGTCAGACAACAAAATACTGAAAGGTCATACTGGGCATGCTCACACACTTACAGAAATGAAGCCCATGTCTGGCAACAACAGTGGAACATACATATCTGACAGTCACAGATGTTAGTGCATACACTCCTCAGTACACACCAGTCATGCTTTGCACAGACATTGGATAGGAATGCACACATATATCCAATGACAACACACTATAATAGGTCAAAAATACACATACATAGATATGTGTGGAAGAGAGTGACAGTGACAAAGAGTCTCCCATCATGAGGCCTGTCCCACCCAGCACACATCCAGTTGGCTAAAACCACATGATGTGCAAATGTCAGTCACCATAAACATTTGCCTCTGGTATCCCTCAGCACTATAGTGTCTGTGGTGCTTGTGCTAACAGTGTAACATGACTGTACAAGTCAGTAGTCATATAGCAGTTGTACACATGTACCTGTGGAATATAAACCTGTGTGTGCCTGAGTGTTGTGTGTCTGCCTCTAGATGAATGGGTTATGGCCCATGCATACGCACAGCACTCCCCATTGCCATACTATGGTAAGCCTGCTGATGTCTTCACCTTGAAATTCGCCTTTGGGGAAATAGTAGCTCAGTAATCCCAGTGGCACATCCTCTAACTGTAATACTGTAGTGTGATGTACTAGTTAGGTAAGAATTATATTCCTGGATATGGCAACTGTGTGTGTGTGTTTGTCTGTATAGGGTTCAATGATTTTTAGGTCAGTCATACTCACTACAATTTCAAATGCCCTACTTTGGCAGGGCTGCTGATGTCATCCACTATGAAATACACCTTTGGGGAAGGAGTCGCCCAGTAATCTCTGTGGTATGTGCTATAACTGCATAATGCTGTAGTATGATATATTAGTTATGTAAGAGTTCTAATCCCAGACATGGCAAGTGTAAAGATTTATTTGTTTGCCTGTGTAGGGATCAATGCTTTTGAAGCCATTCACTGTCACTACAACTTCCATTGCCCTACTTTAGCATGCCTGCTGATGTCATTCACTTTGAAATACATCTTTGGGGAAAAATAGCCCAGTAATCTCCATGGAACGTGCTGTAACTGTGTAATGCTGTAGTGTAATATACTAATTAGGTAGGAGTTCTATTCCCAGACATGGCAACTGTGAAACTCTGTCTGTGTGTAGGGATCAATTTTTTTGGCCATTCACAGTCACTACGCACACCTAAAAGTGGAGAACATTGATAACTGTGCAGTAACAGAGACCCAATAAAAGGCTCCAGAGAGCACAACTGCAATACCAGGTGCAGCTCTCACCACACCTGTTGGCTACCAAACCAGGACCAAAACAATAAAGGTGGAGAAGTGTCCATATTCATCAAGGATATTCACACCACCAAGCTACTTGTCCAACAGAATGTGTCTGAAATACCCCCGGAGCAACAAACAGTAGGTTAGACTGCATTCCAAATGGTATAGTTTGCTACAGATCCCCACCATGCCCCATGATACCCACTGCAGCTTTTGAAACATACTGTGAAATATTATGATACAAGCAAACACCCTAATACTGGGTGACTTACACTACCCTGCCATTAACTGGGAACATTACTTGTGTATCAACACATGTGCCCAACAGTTCTTGGAAGTCATAATTCCCAGTGCCCTGGATCAAGTAACCCATAGTCCCACCAGGGGCTCAAATATCCTAGACCTGGTCATTACCAACATGGGAAATCAATGCTCCACACCTATAGTCACCCCATAGGTGGTCAGGTCTGCCCATGAGCTAATCACCCTTAACATCAACATGCCTCACCCACACCCCAGTAAGGAAACCTTCATAGCCAATGTCATGCTACACATGTCAGACGTGACTAACATCATGACACCCATGCAGATGGGAACTGAAAGTACAACTGCTGAATCATACATGAAGGCACTGTACGAGCACATCCACTCGTGCATGAATTGTGCCATCCAATATAGAACCAACATGCTCCCCACCAAGAAAAGGAAGCCGATGTTGTGGCACCCTGCTATAAACATACTGTACAACAAAAGGAGGAAACTGTTGCAGAAATGGCGGACTTTCCAAGATGCAAATTACTCCCTTACCAGCTACAGTAAGAAGCAGAGATCCCTCATAATATCCACCAAAGCTAGTTACAAACATAATATAGCCAAAGATGTAAAAGGCAACTGCAAGCCGTTCCATAGCTATGTGAGGAATTTAAATGACAATGCTCAGAACTGGATGGTATTAAATATACTGCTCCCAGGGATATTGTCAATATCCTGGCAGATCGATTCAGTGCCAACTGCACCCCCCTTCCAACCTCCAAAGTGCCCATCTCAACATGGAAAGATTGCAGATTCTGGTAATAATTGCCACATAGGTAAAAAACACACTCTCCAGAGCTATGACAACAGCAGCCATGGAACCAGTCAACATCCTGGGCTTTGTACTAGAGCTACAAACTGAACTGGCACCTCACCTATTTGCCATGTCTAATCATAGCCACACCTCAGGCTTCATGCCCAGTGTGTGTGGTGCACAGCTACAGTTATCCCAGTCAACAAGGGGGTATCCACCTTGAATCCTAGGAGCTACAGCCCCAGCAGTATGATGTGCCTGATCTGCAAGGCCATGGAATGTATTATCATGGAAATTAAAACAAAGACATTGGCAACCTGCAAACACTGGACCCCAACCAGGTTGGGCTTGTGAAGGGCCGATCATGTCTCCTCAACCTGACTGACAACTGTGAATCTGTCTCCAGAGCTGTGGATGAGGGTAAGGTGGTTCACACAGCCTATCCAGGCCTCATCAAGGTCTTCAACACCATCCCCCAGTTCGGAATCATGGATAAATGTATCAAGCTGGCCATTAATCCCTATGTCACCCGATGGGCTGCCCACTGCTGTACTGACAGAACCCACACTGTAAATGTAGGTGACACCAACCCCAGCCCCAGACAAGTGACAGTTGGAGTACCTTAGGGTTCATTCCTGGCACCGCCTTTGTTTGGTATCTACTGGTCTGAAGTACAGTCCAACAGTAAGGGACTCTGGCAAACAAAGGTCGCAGATGACTGCACACTGAGAGCCAATATTGAATTCCCACATGATGCGGATATTCTACAGAAGGGCCTTATAGAAAGACATGCTTGGTGCCTGTGTCATGGCCTCAAGATCAATGCCAAGAAATATATAGTTATCCCATTTTGGAAGGGACATGCACCTGTGAAGTACTACATAGGTGTCCGTACACTCAACACCTAAGGTGTGATAACAGACTTAGGGACACAGGTGGACAGGGGTCTCACCTTTGATAACCACATCACCACAACAGTCAGAAAACCCACCTATGTGGCACACCTCCCACTAAGGGCTTTACATCCAGGAAAAGGAGGCCATTGTCCCACTGTAGTCATCTCTCAATAGACCCAGTACAGACTACAATGGCCCGTTATGTATGTACCTCACAAGACATCTGCAACAACTAGAGAGGCTGCAGACATACCTCATGAAATGAATCACAGGCCTAAACCAGATGCCCTATGCTAACCATTTGAAAATCATCCAGCTATACTCTGCCACGTATTGTATTCTATGAGGTGATCTCTGCTTAACATACTATGCCATGTCAAACCCACAGCTTTTGGACATGCTACATTTAAAGAATTCAAAACCCTCACAGCTACATGCTCCAGGGATCCATATCTTGTCATCACAATGAACAATTCATGCTGGAGGAATGTGTTCCTGACCCAGAGACTCCCCAGACTCTGCAATAGACTGCCCATACATGTCAAGCAGAGTGCCTCTTTGGCCTTCTTCAAAAGAAACCTGGACAATTGGATGGGAGGTAGGAAATTGACCCTGGGGTCATGTCAGATGTCCTGCTAGACAGGGTTCCAAGGAAGTAAATATTGTGGGAAGACATAGCCAGGGAATTTTCATGTCTAGGCATGTATAGGCCCTAGGGCCAATAACCTAGTATAAATCTATGAACCTATGAACCTATGAACTACACTTTCCATTGCCCATCCATGGCAAGGTTGCTGATGTCATTCACTTTGAAATATACCTTTGGGGAAGGAGTAGCCCAGTAATATCTGTGATGCATCCTATAACTGCATAATGTGGTAGTGTGATGTAATAGTTAGGTAGGAGTTATATTCCCAGACATGACAAGTGTGTTTGTCTGTGTAGGGAGCTATGCTTTTGAGGTAATTCACAATCACTACAATCTCCATTGCCCTACTTTGGCAAGCCTGCTGATGTCATTCACTTTAAAATACACCTTTGGGGAAGGCGTAGCCCAGAAATCTCTGTGGTGCATCCTATAACTGGGTAATGCTGTAGTGTTATATACTAGTCAGACAGGAGTTCTATTCCCAGACTTGGCAAGTGTGTGTGTTTGTTTGTCTGTATAGGGAAAAATACTTCTGAGGCCATTCACAGTCACTACAACCTCCATTGCCCTACTTTGGCAAGTCTGCTGATGTTATTCACTTTGAAATACACCTTTGGGGAAGAAGTAGCCCTGTAATCTCCATGGTGCATCCTATAACTGTCTAATGCTGCAGTGTGATATACTAGTTAGGTAGGAGCTCTATCCCCAGAGATGGCAAGTATAAAAGTTTGTGTGTTTGTCTGTGAAGGGAGCAATGCTTTTGAGGCCATTCACAGTCACTACAACCTCCATCGCCCTATTTTGGCAAGCCTACTGATGTCATTCACTTTGAAACACATCTTTGGGGAAAGAGTAGCCCAGTAATCCTCATGGTGTGTGCTATAACTGTGTAATACTATAGTGTGATGTACTAGTCTGGTAGGAGTTCTAATCCCAGACAGGGCAACTGTGAGACTTGGTGTGTGTGTGTGTGTGTGTGTGTGTGTGTGTGTGTGTGTGTGTGTGTGTGTGTGTGTGTGTGTGTGTGTGTGTGTGATTCATATATTGTGTAGAAGTAGCTGTGAGTGTTTAACAACTGGACTCATTCTAAGGTGGGTTTTGCAAATTTCTTATATGGTGGGCCTATTATATGTCACAATGTCCACCTTACAAGGATAACATATGTCAAACAGCAGAGAGGCTGAGGTAGACAATCCATACCCCTACATGTGACATCAAGGCCTGGTGAACAATATAGACAACCCTTGTATTACCCAGAGAACACTCTCAACCCATGTCTCATACACAAACACACTTAGCTAGGTAACAACCACTATGTTGGTAGTTCCCTGCATATTTCCCACAGATAGTAACCATGGTGTGGTTGCAGTGGACTACAGAGGGAATGGCACCCTGTCCCATGCCTACAATAGGCACATAATTGCATGCAGTGCTCCTTCACTATGTTCCCCACTGGACACCTGCAACAACTGTAGAGCCAGCAAATGTAACCCACAAAGAACATACCATGCCTTATACACATGCCCTGTATGGACAGATGGTTCTGACACCAGGGAATACCTGTATCATGCTGTCAATGTAGGTGGAGGGTCAACCTGGTATCCATTGCCAGTTCTCACCACATGAGGCCAGGAATGACACATCTGATGATAACAATCTGTGTACACAACATGCCCCAGACACCCCAGGTACACTTCCACATATCACAGAACATGCATGCGGGACATGTGCACATTCCAGACACCATCCATGTCATGGACTATAGAACACATACATGGCAAGCATTGCACAGCACTGGCCAGCCACAATAGTAACCCAGATGACTGGATGGTGAATACAATACCCATCTGTGTGGGCCAATCCAAATACTACACCCCTGAGCCACACAGCAGACCATTGTCATGTGGCCTGATGCCAAAGTATACCCTTTACCTAGCCTTGTATAGCCTTCTACACACCTGTGAAGCAATGCACCCATGCATATCAGTACTTGCAACCTGTGTCTGTGTGTGGAGTATAATGATTTGGACACCATTCACACTCACTACACCTTCCATTGGCCTACTGAAGTATGCCTTCTGATGTCAGACACCCTGGCATACCCTTTGCCCATATATCATCCTGCTGACCCCTGTGGTGCATGTGATACCTGCATTTTACTGTATTGTGGAAAACTAGCTAGTTAGGAAGTCAAATCCTGACCCTGCCAACTGTGATAATGTGTGTGAGTCCCTGAGAGAGTGTGGCTGTGTCAATCTTGACACCTGTTCATGTGGACAGGCACGTGTACTACACCTACCTTATCCCTTTTTTATCACTGTTGCAGATGTTCACTCACCATCGGATATACCTTTGGACAGGTCCCCAACATATAAACTCTGTGGTGCATGCAATAACTGCATAGACATGTGCTAGCAATACATATTCAGGCAGGGGATTGGAACCATGTACTGGTAAGTGCGTGACACAAACATGCTTAGGTTTTACTCTCCAACCCCCTCCCTGTCTTACTTTGTCTCTGTCTATCTCTCTCACTCCTTCTCTGGTGGATGTGGAGAAGTACACCTGCTTTGCTTACGCAGCAGCTTGTGTTTTGCAAGGGATGCTCATGATCAGCTGATGACCACTGCACAAATTGCAGTCCCCCACTAGCGGACTGCATGTGAGACAGCTGCGGTAACATTCCCATAGCCAATTACATGGAAACACACTCCTATAACTAGGAAAATCATGTAGGTGTTGTCCCTTTTCATTCACTGTGAGCAGGACGTCATGTCGGTGTTTGGCAAACAGCATCACAGATGGTAGTGGGATATACCTCTAACAACATACACTGCGCAGACAGGCCAACAAAGAGGAGGGGGATGTTCCAGACATGACTACAGAATGTAGGTGTTGCTCTTCTGCATTTGGAGTAATGTTGGTTTAACAGGGTTTGTGTGGACATGGCTGGTCTACATGATTTAATACCTGTCATGACAGTGTTATGTGTTTGAGGAAATACCCATCAGTAGGGTTATCTGCAGACTGCCCAGTGTTTGGAGTCTTATGTGTCTTGTGTTACTCACAGTTCTCCTATCCTAGAACTGCAGAAGCATAGTCTGAGGATTGTAGTCAGTACATGGTGACAGCCATGAGAGTTACTGACTTCATATCCCTCATTGTACATATGTCACAACAAACCCTGTTACAATAGTAAATGTATGATGGTATCAGAGCAACATGCCAATATCGGCCCAGTGTTTGTGGCTCCAGCCACACATCTGTCAACCTTTGTACATATGTCATGCAGTAAGGGGTGCATATGTTCTGTACACCATTGTGTACTGACATCATACCTGATAACAAGCCAGTCAGATATCAGACTGCTAGACATGTTATGTTTAGTAGAGGTTATTTCTGAGGACATAACCTGGCCATTCTGTGGTTGTGTGTATAGTAGTGGGGTCTGTGTACTTATGGTGATTGTCGACAGTATGTGTATTGCGAATACATACCTTGGCCTGTGTACAGACTGTGGTAGATGTCATTGTTCTTGGTCCTGTTTTATCTGATGTTACATGCTGCTCCAGTGTATTGAACCCTATCGGCTCACATGTTTGTAGGGCCAAACACACACATGTCCCATACCACAGACAGGCATTCGACCACACTGTCGTGACCCAGTATATGTAGGGTTAGTGTGTGACTGGCACATATGAGGATGGTGTTGATCAGACAGTCCATATAGTGTAATATTAAGCTTGTGTACCATATGTGGCTGTGGCTGTGTTCACATTGGTTGTGGGTATGCACTTTCACATAGGTGTCTGCTACTCTGTCCTGTGGCATGCCTGTAGAGCCTGCTATATTTGCAGGTGCATGTGTATTCCCCCATATGAAATGTAGGCCAGTGTTGTGGCAGTCTGCCTGTAGTTTGCACAGTCCTGTGTTACATACCTAGCAGCTTAGTGTAATTATCCAGTGTGATGTTATGTCCAGATATTTGCAAGATGTATTGCTGGAGGGACACCATAACTGATGTGTATTTCTGACAAAGCTGTGGGATGCTGTACAGATATATGTCACTCACTACTGGGTAGTATGTGGCCATGTGACCTCTGCACCACCAGTTATTATGTGTTAGGACAGACAGGAGTGTGTGAATGCATAAACTGTGTGGGCATATGTAGCCCGGTATTTACGTGATATACCCATGTACATGGCTGTTAACATCCACATTGTCAAGCCTGGTCCACATGTCTCGCACTAAGAGGATCTGTGTATACCTGTGGACTGACCAGAGTGTGCCAGACTGTCCACATATATTGGTCATATCTCTGCTGTAGTCCACGGGATTATTACTGTGCTATCAGTGGTACTGTACTATGATGTCCTTAGGATGTCTGTCAGTAACTGATGGCATACATGTCAATAGCAGATGTGAGCCCCCCACACACAACATGTATGTTAAGACAACCCCTGTTACAGTAGCAACAGTCTATATATATACCTGCTATACATACATGACATCCCCTTGCACTAAGAGGCTGAGACTATTGGTGCTGAGGTATGACTCCACTCCATGTTCTGGACACATGGTAAACATATATGTATATATATATATATATATATATATATATCTAATAGATATATACACATATACATATCTACATATATATATATATATATATATATATATATATATATATATATATATATATAAATACATATACATAACTCTCTACTACCTAACTCACATTCATTTCATCCTGTAGCTGTTGTACCTTCCCTACCCTTCTGTTCATTGTGCCTGCACAGAAATTTGCACGGGTTTCTTTCCTGCGTGACCCCCCACCCCCACCCCCACCTGGGATTAACTGCATAAAGCAATTTCTACCTTCTCCACTGAAGCTGGCTATCTTAACTGAGTAAAACCTCTGGGAAGCAAGAATCTGACTCCCTCCAGCTTTTCTATTGTAATAGGTGAATTACAATTTAGTTTTTGTAAACTGTTGAGGCTTAATGGTGTATGCACAACAACAGTGAAGGGCTCCAGCCAATTGCCACTAGATTGGGCTATAATACCTTGAATCAGCCTTACACCCACACAGTGTTCCATTTCCAAGAATTTACTTTTTAATGTGGTAAAGTTTTGCTTCTAGGCTGTCCCCACAGTAATTTGGCTCCCTCCATATAGACTAAATTTGCTAGTTTACCCCTAGGTTCCTATTAAAATTAGCCTGAAAACTGGTGTAAAAATAAAAAAAAAAAAAAACAAATTAAAGTACAGCCATAAACATTGCTTACATACAATCATACAAACCAAAAGCCCAAGGTAACTCTCAGAGTCAGTGCTAGTCCCGCTCCACTTCCTGCCACCAAATTCTACTCGCCCTCACTAGTGCTAAATTTAAACCAGACTTTGCCACTCCCTTGCCACTCCCCTGCTGCTAAGTGCCAATCAGCACCTCACACATCACTGAACAACCCTCCCCCCTTAACCCATTTCCTTCTCTCCCATTCTTCCACACCTTGTTAGCACAGTCAGCCATCAAAATTTGCCCCCCCCTAACAAAATGCAAGCAAGCAAAAAATACTAATTACCCTAATGCCTATACTGTTTCCATTTTACCAACTCACTGACTACGAACAAACACTTGACCGTGGTATTCACTACCCAAATGATCAAACAGACACCCACAACTTCACACATGACACCAAACACTTTACCATCCCCAGCACACCGAATATACCACCCTCTATAAAATACCACCCGTGTACAGCCACAAAACATAATCCTAATGACAAAGACTATATAAAACTTATAAATAAACTGCTAAAGCTCAGAATATCCTGCCACTATAACCTTATAACCCATGGAGACATTCATCCCAACCCTGGCCCACCCACACCCAATAACCCCCACTCCCCTACCACAACCCCCACAGTCAAGCTACCCATGTATACTCCCACTAGTTATCTCCTAGCATTTCACCTAAATATTAGAAGTATTAACAATAAGATTCCCAATCTACACGCCCTCCTAGCAACCCACTCCCGAGACATTATGAGTCTTACGGAAACCTGGATAAAACCCAGTACTACTGACAATGAGATACTACCTCCAGTGTACAATATTCACTGGTTAGACTATGTTACAAGGAAAGGAGGTGGGTTAGCAGTCCTTTACAAAAATACTCTAACCGTTAATAGAGACACCATTCAACCTCCCCAATTCAGTAACGTGGAACTCCTCATAACCAAGCTACAGAGTAACCAAAACAAGCACTTGAACATCATCTGTGCATACCTTCCACCAGACAACAACCTAAATACCCTAGAAGATATCCTTTACTGTTTATCCACTACCTATCCCCAAGAAACCATAGTTCTTGGTGACTTTAACACCGACTGGCACCCCTGCTCCTGAGACCCCATCTCACCCATATAAACTTATCTGGGTTTAAACAGATCATAACCTCTCCCACTAGGATAAACAAACAAACCAACAGGGAACGTATCCTAGACTGGATCCTAGCTAATAACCAACCCCAACTGTACACAGCTGGTACTCTCCCTGATGACCTCAGTGACCATTGTCTAACCTATATCATAAAACATAAGGCAGGAAACCCTCACCAGCCCAAATATAAAACAGTTAGAAACAGGAAAAACTTTGATGCTGCTATATTCTGAAATTAACTAAAAGCAGTTGACTGATCAAAACTAAAAAATCTAACATTAGAGGAGGCAATCGATCACTTTAACACCAAATTCCCAAGTATCCTTGATTCCCATGTTCCAGCACATACAATAAAAACTAGATCAAATACAGCACCATGGCTCACAAAAGATACCAAAGCTAAAATCAAAACTAGAAACAGAGCCTGGGCCAGCTGGAGAACAACTAAAGCCCTACTTGACCATCTAAAATATCATCAACTCAGGAATGATACAAAAAAAAAATCTATTTTACTGGATAAAAAAGCTTCTACCAAAATCCTCCTATAAAAACACCATAACAACCCTCAAAAGTTCTGAGCAGGCTTAAATCAACTACTTTGTCCAGGTTATTCCACCACCCCAACCCCCGCTAACTACACCCATAGTTCCCCAGAGGCCATAGCTAGCGCCTTTAATAACTTTTTCACTGAAACAATCCAATCCCTAGCAAATCAACTAACACCCTCTAACTAATCTACCCAATAATCACCTCGAATTTAGCTTCCAACCAATATCAACTAGTTTTTTCAAAACATTTCTAAAAAAACTAAAACCTACCACCCTCTCTGCTGACCTCCTCCCTGCAGAGTACCTACAAATAGCTGCATATGCCATTGCATATCCCATATCTATCCTCATCAACAGAACCTTATCCAAAAATGCTATCCCCTCCCTCTGGAAAACATTGCACGTCATCCCACTCCATAAAGGAGGTAGCTCCTCAGACATATCCAACTATAGACCCATTGCCATTCTTTCCCCACTAGCCAAAATAATAGAGAAATGTGTTCACAAGCAACAAATGCAATACCTTACACAGAATAACTTACAATACAACTCCCAGCATGGTTTCAGGCCATACCACAGCACCACCTCAGCCCTCCTTTCCTTTACTACTGTCATAAACCAAAACAGGAATAGGTTAACCTCCACCCTCTTTCTTGACCTATCAAAAGCCTTTGGCATGGTAAACCATGAACATCTCATTCTTTCACTAAAATCTATTTCCCTCAACAAACCTGCTATCCAGTGGTTCCAGTCCTACCTGACTGGTAGACAACAGGCAGTACTATGGCAGGGCAAACTCTCCAGCCAGCTACCTCTCACACTTGGTGTTCCTCAAGGGTCCATTCTAGGTCCACTACTCTTCTTTATTTTTATCAACAACCTTCACACTGCTATCCCTAAATCTACCTGCATTCAATATGCTGATGATTCTACTCTGATTTGCTCAGCCACCTCCCCATCCAAACTGCAAACCTTAACCAAAAATTCATTTAACACTATCAAGAACTGGCTCACCAACCAATGCCTACTTCTGAACCCCAATAAAACTAAACTTCTACTCTTCTCCCCCACTAGTAGATCTACCACACTTTCATTCTCTGTCACATTTAACAATGGTACCACTATTTCCCCAGATCATCACACCAAACTGCTAGGGGTTATCATAGACAATAATCTCAAATTTGACCTACAGGTCAACAACACCATACAGACCATCAATAAGAAGCATGGATCACTGTATAGAAACAAGACATTTTTAACCCCACTGGCTAGGACTGCAATCACCTGATCACACCTACTCTCTACTCATTTATATGCCTCGCCTGTACTTGCAAACCTCAAAAAATCCAAACTAGGTAAGCTGTCCCATAGCTGCAATCATATTGCCAGATTCCCCACTGGCTCCACCTATAGAACTCACCACTGCCAGAACCTTAAACAACTAGAGTGGCTAGAACTGCCCAGCTTAATTCAATTCAGTGAACTCTTAATAGAGCACAACATTTTGTACCACCCTGAGGATGCCCCCTCACTTAAAAATATTATTAAACCATATAGCAACCTGAGATTCCTACGGTCAGCTGATAAACTACTGGTCTAAACCCACAAAGCTAATAACTCTGTTGGTGAATCCCAGTTTGCCAAACTATATAACTCTACAATCCTCCAAAAGTCTATAAAAAAAAAAAACCTCAAACAGTATCTCAAAGTGAATTGGCTATGCCCATGTATCAACCCTGATTAAGTTATAAATTGAAAGCATATTCTGTAATTATCATAACTTGTAACTACGTCACCAAGCTCTGCTTTCAATCTGATGTCTCTTACTTTTAATTGTGTCTGTCCATGAGAATTGTGAGTCCCTACTAGGGAACACTACTAAGCCATTGTATATAATCACTTTGTTTTTATAATTGTTTGCTAGCTTCTGTGTAATCTATGTAAGTTTGTCTATGTGGAGCTTTTCTCCCCAGGCCTCAACTGAAAATTAACATGTATCCAGTCGGACTATCATGGTAAACAAATGTAAAATAAATAAAATAAAAATAAATACATATACACATCTATATATGCCTACACATATACAGATAGATATATATGCACATATAGTTATAGATATCTACATATATAGTGACATAAATAGATATATATGTACATATATGATGTACATATATATATATATATATATATATATATATATATATATATATATATATATATATATATATACAGATACAGAGTGATCTATAAATGGCCATATATGATGCACTATACAGATGTGTATAAATACATATATATGAGTATATATGTGTATGTACATGTAGACATATATATACATATGTATAGGTATATATCCATATCCTTGTCATGTATAAACATTACTGTTGCATATACCTTCCCAGATGTATCACACTGTATGTATCTGATATGTGTATATTTAGATATAGCAAAATATGTGATGCAACAGTAATATCACTAACAAGTACTATACAATTGTAGAAGGCACAGCAATTGTTCAATACCATTCAATATGTCTACTGACAGATGTATTGGAAAAACAACACCTGTCTTCACAGCTGTCATGCTGTAGTGGGTAATTGTTGTGACTATAGTGTACAAGGTCCTGGGTTCAAGGACTGTTTATTTAGTTGATGGGCAGAGCAAGGCTAGTTGGATACACAGTGGTTAAGGCAGTTTTGAGCAGCTTTAAGCGTGAAGCCAAGTGGTGCTAAGGTATGGTTAAACATACGGGCACTTACACTGTGTAGGCTTCACTTACCAGTGCACAAATGTGCTTAGCTGTTATATTGCAGCAATGCTAACACCTGCTAAGCATGGCTCAGCCCTGGTAGCCAGTGCTCACATCCCAATCTGATAACATGGCATGGTAATGATATCTGTAATAGGTGTATGTAATGCCATGTACATAACATGCATCTATGTGCTGTCATTACAGTAGCAAGGGGTGTGAGTCTCCTGTCTGGGACACTTGAGTATATATGACCTGTAAAACACTCTTATCCATGGGAATGTGTTACATACATGGGTAGTATCGCAGGTTATGTGCAGTCACACTGGCATGCAGTGTATCATGACATTACTACTGTTGACAGTGTTTTCCCCAGCAAGAGTAGATTGCTAATTGTAGTACTGGCAGCAAACACCCCTGCATGCATAGATGGACTCTGAGTCCTCACTGTCATGTTCCTGGTGTGTGAGCTGTGCCACATTATTTACTTCCTGCTAGATAATGATCTAACATGTGGAAATTAACTGTAGACTTCTTTCAGTATAACGCATGTCAGTGAGGGCTGCCATTATGTAGTAATGGCATACCTATCAGTGTCAGATGTCTGTCAACACATAGGTTCATAGGTTCATAGGTAGGTACTAGGCTATTGGCCCTAGGGCCTATATAAGCCTAGCCGAATGGTACCCTGGCTTTTGTCACCCAAGAAAATTATTTTCCTGTGCCCCTGCTGAGTAGAACCACAGAAGTGATCCCTGGGGTGAATTTCCTATCTCCCATCTAATCATCAAGATTTTTTTTGAAGAGTGCTAATGAGGAGCTTTGTTTGATATAGATAGATAGTTTGTTCCAAAGTATGGGAAATCTCTGGGACAGGAATCTATCCCTCCAGCTTGTTCTGTTTATTGTGGTGACAAGGTTAAGGTCCCTAGAGCATGTAGCTCAAGGGATTGGGATTTCTTTAGGTGGAGCATGTCCAACAGCTCTGAGTTTGACATAGCTTTGTATGTTAGGCAGAGATCACTTCTGAGTAGGTGATATGTGACAGAGTAAAGCTGGAGTTTTTTGAGACGGTCTGTGTAGGGCATCTGTTTGAGGCTGGTAATCCTCTTTGTGAGATATTTCTGCATCCTTTCCAGTTGTTGTAGATGTCTTGTGAGGTACATACCAAAAGGGGCGTTGTACTCTATAATGGGTCTAATGAGTGATGAGTAGAGGGGAACAATGACCTTTTTTTTTTTTGGATGAAAAACCTTTTGTGATGAGGTGTGCCACATAGAAGGCTTTCCTGACTACTGTGGCGATGTGATTATCAAAGGAGAGACTGCTGTCCACCTGTGTCCCACGGTCTCTTATCATACTTTTGGTGTTAAGTAGACTACCGCCTATGTGTTAGTTCATGGGTACAGAGTTTTTACCAAAGGGGATGACAATGCACTTTTTGGCATTGAGCTTGAGGCCATGGCTTTGACACCAGACATCTGTCTCAGTGAGGCCTTTTTGTAGGATGTCCACATCGTTAAGTGTTTGGATTATGGCTCCTAGTTTGCAGTCATCTGTGAACTTTGTTATCCAAAGACCTTCTGTGTTAGCCTGTACTTCAGAGAAGTAGATACCAAACAGGAGAGGACCCAGGACTGAACCCTGTGGTACTCTACTTGTCACTGATCAGAAGTTGGATTTAGAGTCTGCTATTTTCACAGTGTGGGTTCTGTCAGTGAGCCAGTTTGCAACCCATCTTGTGACATAGTATACCTAGTTTAGTGAGTTTATCTATAATTCCAGAGTGGGGGATGGTGTTGAAAGCCTTGGCGAGATCTAGATAGGCTGTGTGAACCACCTTACCCTAATCTATGGCTTTGGTGACCTCTTCAAAGAAGTCTATCAGGTTTAGGAGACATGCTCTGCCTTTTACAAACCCGAAATGGGTAGGGTCAAAAGTTTGGAGATTACCAATGTCATTGTTTATAAGATCCATGATGATACTTTCCATAGCCTTGCAGACCAGGCTCATCAGGCTAATGGGACTGTAGTTCCTGGGATCCATGGTGGCTCCCCCATGGTGGAGTGGGGTAACCATTGCTATGTGCCATTCAGTGGGCACTAAGCTTGAGGTGAGGCTATGATTAAACATGGTACTTAGGTGGGGTGCCCGTTCATTTTCTAGTTCACGTAGAATGCAGCCTGGGATGTTATCAGGTCCCATGGATGCTGTGTTCTTGGCTTTGAAGAGTGTGGTTTTACCTGTGCAAGCCATGATTACAGGAACTTTGTATTCTTCCAGTATAGAGATGGGCCCTTTAGGGGGTGAGAGAGGGGTAAAGTTAGCACTGAACCTATCTGCCAGGATGTTGGCAATATCAGTTGGTTCTGTATATTTAATGCCATTGTGCTGTAACTCAGAGCAGATCTGAGTGTTGCCATTGAAATTCTTGACATAGCTATAGAATGCTTTGTGGTTGTCTTTAGAATCAGTGGTAATTTTTTTTTCATAACTAGCTTTGGAGGATTTTATGAGGGATCTCAGTTTCTTACTGAGGCTGACTAGGGAGTTCCTCCAGTAATGGGATTTTACTCTTTTTTGCAACAGTTTCTTCCTACTGCATAGCTAGTTAGTGAGCTGTCTGTCAGTCCCTGTACAGATGTGTAGATGTCAAGTATCCAGCTTGGATACATACAAGAAACCTATGCTTGACTGAAACTGACATGTCTGCCCAGCTATGTTATAACTGGCACAGATAGGACACAACACCCTGTATGCACCACATGTCACAGATACCTCCACTACACTACCACCGTCAACAGAACATGCTTGCATACAGGTCTCCAGGACAGACATTAACCATGTTGTGTAATACATGTTGCATACATGTCAACTGGAGCACCTCACCAGCCATTTGCAGGAGGCACCCAGAGGATTGGCTGATGCGTGTCACTCTCACCCTGAGGGTCACCACAGTGGCACCTGTAGACAGATCACCTGCTGGCTCATGGCAGGTGGCATAATACCACTGTACACACATCCCCTACACTTCCCATGGACAATAGCCAGGTACACACCTATGAACACCTACACCGATGCACTCCAGTGCTGTATAAGTGTGCATTAATGAGGATATCAGTATCTTTGTGTTAGTACACCTGTAGTTGGGAATACCCTGAGGCTCTTCACACCCACCGCAACACCCATTGCCGTAGTTAGATGTGGCTGCTGTTGTACAGAACATTACATGTACCTTGTTACACTCCTCTCCCTAAGGGCTACCTGGGCCTTGCAGTACCAGCACAACACTGTTGTACAAATGAGTTGATAGGCATGGGATACCCACTGAGTTCTGGCAAGTGTGTGTATATGTTCATGTATATATATATATATATATATATATATATATATATATATATATATATGTAGGGTACAGCATTCTGAGGCCACATACTCCTATTACATTATGCATTGCTACACAGTATTAGGGGTAGTGGTGTTGCTGCCCATAGGAGAGGCATGACAATGCATCACCCTACTATGCCTGTGGCATGTACATTAAATGCATATCCCTGTAGTAGCACTGTTGGGATGGACAAGGGGTTGTATTGCAGTCCTGGTCAATGTGTGATGGTGGGTATGTCAGAGTCTCATCATGGGTTCCAGTGTGTACAATATCCACAGTGGGGTGCGGGTGCTGGGCATACTGTCATTACACCATGGTACCCCTGGTACATGTCGCATGTACCACTGTATGGTGACCACTGTCACGATCAACCATACAGGTAACTGATAACACTATTCAGCCCAGTTATGCATGTGCTGTGTGCAGCCTACCTGTAACACATTGGACAAACTGACAAATTAGTTAGCACTGATAGGCCCAGGTCTATCGGATGTGTGTCTGACTGTTATGTGTTTGTTAATGTGTATATGATGGTATGTCACATTATGTATTGTCCATATACAACCATTACATCCCCCATTACCATACTGTACATGCCTGGAGATGTTCTGCATGTAACATGTAACCTGGAACACACGTCATCCTAAATGCTGTGTGATGTGTGCAATTAAAGCCACACACATCTGTAGCACTACATACCTAAGTAGGGGTCTAGCTCCAGTGTTACCAAGTAAGATTGTGTGTGTATGTGGAGGGATCAACTTCAGGTTGCTGAATATACATGTCCCAGGGGGTATCTGTCCATGTGGCACAGGCAGTAACTGTTATACAGACCTGTGACATGTGTTCAACTGTACCCAGGATATGGCACAGTCATGGTGTCACCATCCTCTTGCTGACACATGTACACCTACAACACAAATAGATAACATTATGGAGGTCACAATCACTCAGTGTTACTAACAGCTATAATGCATCATGGTTGGATAGCTGCACTACCTGCCATGTAAGCATTAAACATTACTGCTGACAACATGTTACACAGCAGTACAGTGGTACACTGTAGTACAGTCACTGTGTGCATCAGAACCATATTAGCCTGTCTGTGCATCGATGGCATGGATGACAGAGATATGGCACATGTATCATCATATGCACAGGGTGTGTTGTTGGTTTGCCAGAGACCTAGGGTGGGCCATACGTTTGACACTATATGTGTGAGTGAGGGGTGTAGGTTACTGATATGGTCATGGTGATGTGGTGTGTGTAGGTACGGGGTTGCCCTAGCTGTGTTTGTATTGTGTGTGGGTATGCATGGACACAGTTCTGCCATATACAAGTGTTTCTTGGACAGCTGCAGACCATACCTGGCAGGGTGTGCAGTTCACAACCTCTAGCCATGGACACAAGAACTATGCCTGCCAGTGGTTCCATGGGCACATCCAGGTACAAGCCTCAATATGCTTCTCTCCCCTGATGATGACATATGTCCATTGGAACCAGGTCCCTCCTGGGAGTGGCCAGGGCCATGTGCACATGGCCTGCTGTGGTGTGGTGTGGACAGTGCCCCCCCTGCAGTGCTGGGGCTGGTACTGCCACTATGGGAGTGGCTTGGTGTCCTTGCACGTCCATGTCGACTGCCAGATGTTGGTGTTCCTGGCCTATGTCCACATGGCCGTTGAACCACTCCCACCACATGCTCTAGCATGGACAATCCACAGTCGATGAGGCCCACCATCTCACCCAACTGTCTATCCATGACCTCTGTATAATCATGGAGGGTAGCTGCAAGATCACGGATGTTGTCAGTTACAGATGAAAAAGCAGCCCTCTGCAGCCTCAGACCCTGTCTGGTGTACCATTCCATACATGCCTGCGCCTCTATTACAGCCTGAAACATGCATCTCGTGGTACCAGATGTGGCACATCTGCCAGGGGCACGATAAACAATGCCCTCCCACGAGCACCCTGGTACATCTGCCTATGTTGTACCATGCCAGACATCCAGCTATGGCTGCTGTGTCCAGACATAGATACCCACACTGTCCTGTGCCCTGCCACCAACTGCCAACTGTCCCTCTGCTATGGCCACTGGTGATGGGGTATCTATAGGCATGGTGACTGTGTGCAGGGATGGGGTACATAATAGGGGGATGTCAAACAATGGTGCAGTTTTGGCCTCTGATAACCCCACCTGTACCTCAACATACCTATCATCATTTTCAGTGTCTGTATGGACATCAACATCAGATTGCATGCAGGAGGGACCTTGACCCACCTTACCACCTGTCAGGGGAAAAGAAGAAATGCACTGTAAGACCTGTACGTCATTGCTTAACAGTACACACATATACACACACATGCACACACACACACACACACACACACACACACACACACACACACACACACACACACACACACACACACTGACATTCCAACATAATACCTACCTGTCCCTGAGTTTACAGACTGTCCCAAGTTTATTCACACTTGGAAACTTACACTCATTAATACCAATCATTAATGTATCATTCTTCTAATTGTCTAGACAAGTGATCACAAAACATGAAATGTTACTCCATTACCTCTTTGACTTGATTGGATTAATTTTACAAGGACTCACTGCTGTCATCCAGTGTTCACCCTGGGTATGTCCGGTCATCTTGAGCATGGCCCCCATATGTTAAGGGCTGCTAAAATTACTCAATAATGTCACGCACTGGAATGTCATACATAACTATTGCTTAGTAGATGCAAGATCAGTTGCTTTATCAACTTAGTATGTAGACAACAGTACTATTTGGATACACTCACTGATGTTGCCTAGTAATTCCTCATGCATCTGTAGTGCTGCATAAGTGGGTAGTCTTTCATCTTTCTGCTGATTGCAATTTTAACAGTATACCTGGTGTCTAGTTTCCCTCCCGATGTATGTTCCATGCTACAGACCTTATTATACTATCAGCTGTTCTGAGATTACATATCAGAAAAGTATTCCTAGTGTTTCATGTGTCAGTCCATGTCTATGTACTACACGATTCCAAAGGGAAGTAGTGATGTATGAACAACCCCACAATTACATATGTGCATACATGGACACCCACACACACACACACACACATACATACATCCTACATGCATCAACCCCCATACACTCCACCAGATTGCACTTACAGACAACATAACCCCCACCCCCCACACACACACACTTACAGATGAGGTTGCATGAAGATATTACACACAGACCTCCCATCGCCCATCTGTCAACATGCATAACATATGGTACTCAACAGCATGCAGTGCAGCTATAGTCATTCCATGCTAGGAACAGTATACATGTATGTGATGCATGGGCTATGTTAGTAGGTGATGCCCCTTCCTCTGGAAAGCACTGCACCCATGTACACAGTATGTCTGTGCACCTGTTCAGCACCCTGCCATGTACTGTGCACCATAACTTGCAGGTGTACACACCATTGCTGAATGTGTATTACTGTGTCAGTTATGTCTGCTCTGCTGCTCACAACCCCTTTGTGTTTGTCTGACACATACCTGGGATGATATGTGGACAGATGTCATTTGTGAATGCCTGATGTCTAATTTACAGATGTCATCATCAGCGGTGCACATATGACCTATACAATACTATTACACTGACAACCGTCAAACCTTACCGTGGCTATGGGGAGTGTACACACCCTTATTAATATGATGCCCTCTTCCTTGATATGCCATGGGACCACATTATTGCATATGTTAATATCACATGAGCCTGATTTGTGACATATGTCCTTTACAATCACATGCAGTGTCAAACAAATGTGTTGGTTGTGCTGATGCTGATTGAGATGCATACACTTCATGGGTGCATATGTGTGCACACCCTTATCATGATGGTTTGTTGCACCTACTGTTATGTGTACTACAGCAGTCACTATTCCTGGCAGGGATGTAGTAGCATGGGCCATCTGCATTTGCCAGTATATGGTCAGTCTGCCCTATATATGTCCCCCAACTCTGCATGATTGCAAGGTCAACTCATGTGCACATCCCTTGGAGTTCACACGCTGCTTTCACTATTGCTGTGGAGTCAGGGTTACATCTGCCACAGTTCTTTATCCTGACTGTGTGGAGATATAGCCATTCATAGCATCCTTTGGATCCCTGCTGCTGTGCACTGTTGTGTCATGATGACACCCCCTCCCCACCTTCAACCTTTTTGCAGATGCTTGCCAACTATCGCCTAC
>NC_056737.1:946731863-946741863 GCF_019279795.1 Protopterus annectens | reverse complement strand
CATAGCAAACAGAACACATGCATATATGGAACCACAGTGGCTATTACAACAGCATGCAGATACATTGATGGCAGTATGCCACCAATGTGGGAGTATTTCAACATGGCACATGCATAGAACGAAATTGAAATATTTATCAAACAATAGGACATATGTCCCAACAGTAGATTTAATAGAGCACATACCGATTGAGTTGTACATTTAGTTTATTGTTGCAGATATGGTGGTGGGGAGAGAAAGATGTCAATTAACAACTTGTATATCCCTGTAGTTCTCATTACTTTCCTAGTCAGTGCTGTGATCTGTACCTTACTTACTAACTGGACATTCTGGACATATCTGTACAGTTGTGGGGTATGATTCCGCATACAGCTTACTACCACTCCCAGGATTTGAACCATGGCTGTGTGTGTGCTAAAAATACAATTCACATCTCAGTTGAGTGTGCTATTTGGGTTATGTTGTCTAGCCTTTCACTGTTTTCTGTCTAAGTCTCTCTCAGTTGTACAATATGACCTCTTGTGAATACAACAGTCATATACAGACATTCATACACATTTTATTTATGTAGCACAGTGTTGGTAACAGTGCTTAATACAACAGTACTGTTTAGACATTGCAACACTACATTACCATATGATTCCAAAATAAACACATACATTCCAGCAGTTAGACCTTTATTGTCAGGCTGTTAACCTTTTATTTACATACAACCTATATGGGACTCTTCCTGCCATATTGTCTGGTGTATTCAGTACATGCCTTAAACAATACAAGTTTTACACTGGCAATTAACTTTCTACTACTTTTAGATTTATTTGTAATGACAGTACATGCAAGAGTATTACTACCTATCTCTGAAGTAACCTCTATAGCCTACAGGCATGGGATTACCGGTTCACAGCCCACTCATCTGCCGCTGTTAAAGACATAAGAGGAATATTTAGCCAAAATAGTATGCAACAAAAACAAAAAACAAGGCAGATGAAGCAGCAATACGACCACATACAAAGATCCAACACAGTTTATTTCTTTCTCTGGCGCCTCGGCTTACGCCTTCCAGGAGGATAAATATTCCAAACAATTTACAGCTTATTTATACCATTCAAAAACCTTCATTACAAAAGCTAATAAAACAATTACACAATTAAACAATCAATTAATTTGCAATAAATGTCATTCATAAAAACACTCTCCAATTGCATTCTACATTAATGCCCATAGGTGTCAGTGTATTATATTTCAATATGAAAACTGTCTCCTTATATAGCAACTTTTGTTTATCTAAATTATCATCAGTATTATAAACTACTACTTGTTCAAGAACCGTTGCTAATAAACCTTCAGCTGAACTATTATGATAGTCTTTAAAGTGTACTGCTAGCGGACTTTCTAATTTTTTATTTTTTATATCCCTTATATGTTCTTGAAGTCGAACCTTAAATGCCCTTTTACTTTCACCTATATAAAACAGTCCGCATGGACATTTAATGGCATACACTATCGCTACTGAATTACACTAAAAAGTCCCACAAGATCTAAAAATTTTACCATTTATACATTCAAATGTTCTACTTATATATTTGCACGAAATGCAATTCCCACATTTAAATGTTCCCAATAAAACTATCTCCTTTAATAAATCAACATTAGGTTTAGAATACTTAGCATTTACTAAAATGTCTTTTAAATTTCTCCCTCTCCTATAGGAAAACTTAATATTTGTTGGAATAATATCTACTAAATCACCATATTTAAATAAAAAAGGCCAATATTTCAATACTGCTTTTTTAACTTCTTCTGTCAATAAATCATATGATAGGACAAAAAACATCTGCTTATCAGTATATTCATCTTTTTCTTCTCTATATACTCTAATTCTATTATTTTTTCTATTTATCTGAACCCCTTCATTCTTAACTTTTTGTAAGGATAACTCAACCTCTTTTGCATTATAATTTCTTCTTATAAACAAATCGACTGTTTTTTGTAATTCTATTTCCAATTCTCTATCATTATTGCACAATCTCTTAATTCGAATAAATTCCCCATATGGTAAAGATTTCATAAGATGAGCAGGATGATGGCTCAATCCATCTAAAAAGTGTAAATTTTCAAACTTTCTATAAATTCTTGTAAGTATTTTACCATTACTTAACCCTTCCAAAGTCAAATCTAAGAAATTAACTTTACTGCCCACTTGAAAATCATCAAATTCTAATCCAAATTGATTTGTGTGTAAATCTTTTTTAAAGGCCTCTAATTCATTTATGCCACCCCTACAGATAAAAATTAAATCATCTATGTATCTATAATAGCTTATTACATATTTCCTGTAAAATTGTAAATGATACAAAAAATCAAGTTCAAAGTTATTCATCAAAATATTAGCATACATGGGGGCAAAACTTGCCCCCATGGCTGTACCCTTTAGTTGGTGAAATAACTGACCATCAAAATAAAAATAGTTGTTCTTAAGACAGAATTCCACCAACTCCATAATATAGAATGACTGTGGGTTGTCACCTAAGATGCGTACGCCGTAGCCTGCAAGCCAAGTTCATGTTTTATGCTTGTATATAGGCTTTTTACATCAGCTGTAAACCAAAACATTCCTTCCTTCCATTTTATTGATGTAATCTTGTTTAGAAAATCAAAACTATCCCTAATATATGATATCTGTTTAGTCACATAAGGATATAAAAAACTGTGCAAAAATATCCCCATATTGTGCAAAAAATATTTACATGCTGATACAATGGGACGTCCCGGAGGACAATTCATATTTTTATGTACCTTTGGTAAACAGTAAAACAAAGCTATTGCATTATTATTAACCTTAAACTTCTTCATTATATCCTCTTTTGAAAAATACCCTAACCTCAGTCCCTTATAAAGTAATTCTTCATATTTTTTCAAAGCATTATTATACACTATAATGTCACATTTACTATATGTAGTAGTGTCATCTAGATGTTTATGACACATCTGTGCATACTGTGTATAATGCATAAGTACTACCTTGTTCCCTTTATCTGCAGGTTTTATTATCAAATCTTGTCTTCTGGCTAAAGTCTGTAACGCCTGCCACTCTAATCTAGTCAAGTTGTATATAACCCCAGACTTATTTTTACAAAATTCTTTATACAACATTTCTATGTCAAAATTTAACATTGATGAAAAACTTTTGATACCTTCATGTGTAAAAGGGGGAACAAAATCACTTTTTATATTAATTCTAGAAGTATCTAGTTTACTATATGCATCAAAACTTTCATTCTCTACATAGTCCGAAGAACAAGAATAAAAACTATCATCTGAATCATCAAAGGATTCAGTAGACACCATAGTGCTATTTTCATCACACATATTATACGCACTTTTGTTTTTAAAAAAAGCAGCTAAATGTAACTTCCGTATAAACTTGTAAACATCACCTTTTAGAACATATTCACGTGGTAATACAGTTGGAACGAACTTTAAGCCTTTACTTAATACTGAAACCATTTCATTACTCAAATTCATCCCACACAAATTAATAATGTATGAAAAATCAGCATCTTTAACTTGAATTACAGAGCAAATGTCATTAATTTTCGTTTGGTTCGTTTGTACCTTGTATAACCACCGAAGGGTCTCTGTCCATATTCTGTTTACCTCTCACTCTCTCTATTTCTTTCACCTTCTCCGTATCTTTCACCTTCTCCGTATCCCTTCCGCTTTGTTTTCAAAGGATTGTTGGAATTCTACTGGATTCTGTGCTGCTGGTAAGCTGGGAAAGTCGCCTTCCCTGGTTCACTTTCTTTCGGTGGAAACATCCGAATGGGTATTCATTCCGCCATTACGTCTTGATCTTCCCTGCTCTGCAAAACGTACATTAGGACGTCTTTTCTTATTGGTTAATCGTGAAAACGCCAAATCCGATGCATAATCTTTGATATCTCTATTAAGTTTATATTTCTTAGTATCAAGTAAGTCCTTCTCTAAATCAATAAGTTTATTTTGAATATCTTTAAGGCATTGTTCCATCCGAACTGTGCCTATTGCTCCAGACAACACTTCACAAGTATTGGTTATGTCCATTTTTAGTTTAGCTTGCTTCACTTTATCACGTTCTACTAGGATGTTAACCCACTCGATTGAACACTGGTGGGCTGCTGTTACCCACCTCTTGTGGAATATCTTATCGGATTCATCCTGTAAGTCAAACGGAGTGGTAGGATGTTTAAAGGCACGTAAACCCCTCGGGGTAATGTTCAGTTCCACGTATCTTTGAAGGCTTAAACAATTAAGATGTGTTGCTAATTCTTTGGACATAAGCTTGTCCAACTTGTCAAATGTCTCTCTCATATCCGGAGGTATGGAATTACCCATACGTTGTCCAATGAAGGAAAATGGATTAACCGACCTTCTCTGTTGTTCCCTCTGCAGAAATTTCTGCCAAAAAGTAACCTGTTCTTCCTGTACTCCATTCTCATTTACACATTCACCAATCGGTGTAGTATACTGTTCCATAGTTGTTTGACTAGAATCATGTCTAAAAATTCTAGGCAAGTTAAGTGAAGGATCACTAGCCATAATAGTATGCAACAAAAACAAAAAACAAGGCAGATGAAGCAGCAATACGACCACATACAAAGATCCAACACAGTTTATTTCTTTCTCTGGCGCCTCGGCTTACGCCTTCCAGGAGGATAAATATTCCAAACAATTACAGTTTATTTATACCATTCAAAAACCTTCATTACAAAAGCTAATAAAACAATTACACAATTAAACAATCAATTAATTTGCAATAAATGTCATTCATAAAAACACTCTCCAATTGCATTCTACATTAATGCCCATAGGTGTCAGTGTATTATATTTATTTGTAATGACAGTACATGCAAGAGTATTGCTACCTATCTCTGAAGTAACCTCTATAGCCTACAGGCATGGGATTACCGGTTCACAGCCCACTCATCTGCCGCTGTTAAAGACATAAGAGGAATATTTAGCCAAACCTATTCATAATATACATGAGCTGGCAATTATTAAACAGGTAGTGGACTGATACTTACACATGACTGGGGCATCTCCCATTCTCCTAGCCTCTTGGATCCACTGATCCAGGAGTTCCCTTTTTCTCCACTTCAGGTCAGCATAGTGATACCTGACCTGCTCACCAGTTCGAGGTATGCCAGTGGCACTGGTGAGGTCACGGGCGAGATGGTCCCAGGCTTCCACTTTACATTGGGAACCCTGGTACTGGCCCTGCAGCAGTCTCTGGTTATGGTCTTTAACAAGGAGACCTGCCATGACTTTGGACTCCTGGATGCCCCAGCACTGTGCCTGGAAGCGCAGTCCTTCTCCCACACTGGTCATAGTGCCTGCAGGAGGAAGCTGCAACCAGTTATGAGATGTATTCCTGCCTGTTGGGTTTAAATAGGGCCGTGGCTGGACGGTTTTGAAAATCCTAAGCAATGGGCAAACCTGCTTAACTAAGGTTGGGATTGCTTAAAGGGGTATATGAATGGGCAAACTGATTTAGCTGGCCTACACATTGCTTACACCTAGTAATCAGGGCTGTGCAAAGCTTAGCATTGCTTAATTTTTAATTTGCATACTATTTGCTGTTTGGCATTGATTTATTATTCATTACCTGTTATATATGTGTTTGGTATCCATGATTCATGTGTACATACACTGTATGGCGTCCTTGTGTTTATTAGGAGATTTCAACACTTTATTACAATGACACCTGACATATGGACAATGCAGTACTCCAGTTCACATATTTATGTTATGTAGTAGGTTATACAACATAAAACTGTATATAGATTCCTTTCACATGTTAAGTTTAATATTCTTATAGTGAGGATCTGTTTGGTGATACCTCAATCTTATGTACTGCTGTGATGGCTTACTGGTTAACAACTGTGACTATAGTATACAGGGTCCTGGGTTCAAGACCTGCAAGGGCTGTGTATTTTGTTGCTGGACAGAAGAGCGGCTGTTGGATACAGAGTCATTAAGACACTTTTAAGCAATTGTAAGTGGGTTTGTGTGGGTTTGCGCAGTGATAAGCAATGTTAACTTCCCGTTAAATATGCTTACAGGGAGTTAGCTTCAATATTGCTTAACCTGTGTGCACATTGCTTATTCTCATGCAAACAGGATTAAACCCACTTACTACTGCTTAGATCTGTTTACTCCTGCTTACTACTGCTTAATAGTGCTTACTCCTGCTTACCCCAACACTAATGTATACGGAAATGTAAAATGGTTCTTGGGAAGGTGGTGGAGTTGGGCACTCTATGGATTTATCATTCATTACACATTATACCTTCAATTTGTATCCCTGATTCATGTGTACATATACTGTATAGGGCACTTGTGTTTATCTGTGGATTTTACAACATTATTATACTGACATCTCACACCTGCATTTAATGCAGTACTCCAGTTCACAAATATATGTTATTTAGTCGGTTATGCAACAAAAACTATTGTTCATAAAGTGATTTGACATGGAAAATGGAATGTAATGGAGTGAGACTCAAACCGGGATTGACTGCTCATAAGATGAATGCTCTGACCACTACACTATTGCAGTACTGCTTCATTTGCATATATCTTGATATTTATCTTCTTGTGCCATTTAAGCTGCAGTATACGTAGCTAAGCAATGGGCAAACCCACGCACCTATGGTTAAATTTTATCTTTTTGATAAAAAACAATTAACTTGTTTATATTATTATATTTTAACTATTGCTCTTATAAACCTGGGGGGGAGGTTGCTGGGGGTATGCAACCCCCTATGAGTGGTCTCGCTCATTGTTTTTGGTAAACTGCAGTTCTTGATTGTAGGGGCATGTATATTGTGAGACCTCTACTCTCAGACATGCCCCCTGCACTCATCCATGCACCATGTCCATTTAGGAGCTCAGGCAGTGCGTCTTCATTAATAGGCATGGCATGCTGCCGTGCTGCTCCTAAATGGTCACTTCCATGCAGGACTAAGCGAGTCCTGCACGGAAGATTAGTGAATCTGGGGGATTGTCTTTTTTGAATTATGATTAGTCAGGTCACAAACACTTGTCTTTCTATTTAGCTTATATAATGTGGTTTATTATTAAGCCCATTATAACACTATATTTGTTACTTGATGTAAACACCAATAGATATGCAACTGTATCATTCTATCTATATATCTAGCTATCTGTCTGTCTTCCATCTTCCTACATATTACAAATTATATGGAAGCAAAACAGTCACTATTTAAAATTATCTGGAGTGATGTGTTCAGTGGAAAAACTGCCAAAGGAATGTACAGAGTTTTGAAAGAGAAATTATTTGCATGCTAAATGTAAAAAAATGTTTAACATCGGGATCTAGGCATATAGCATCAGGGGGAATATTTCCTTAATAAAAAGATACCTGATTAAGATGAGACAGAAAAAAATATAAGAAATAGAAAAGAGGTTGAACCACAACTTTGAAAACTGAAATAAACAAGCTAGGAAAACAAATTAAGCAGAGTGTGAGACAAGATTAAGAAAAAAATTGAAGAATTTATATAAAGATATTGAGCATAATAGGAAACCATTTTATAGATACATAAGATGTAGAAAGTCTAAAGACATGCAGATTGATAAACTGTGTGTAGATTCTAAAATGTAGTCTCTAACACAACAGATTATAAATATATTTACAAAATCTTATGCAAAACAGCTTGGCTCTACAAACAGGGTGATAAGTTATCCCAGTGACTTCCAGGTAACTTCGGATACTGTAATCAAATGGGATTATACTGAAAAAGAACTATGCAAATTGGATTAAAACAAAGCAAAGTGAGGAGATGGAATTAGTAATAATGACCTGAGAGTACTTCAGCAAGAGATTATAGTACTATTATATCTATTATTTACTAAGTTGTATAAATATAGGGGGATTCCTCAAGATTAGAGATATACACTTATTAAACCTGTCTTTTAGGGAAATGGGAGTAGGACAAACCCAGAGTCATACAGACTGTTAAGTTGTGGAAAAATAATGATATGGTAATATTAAATAAGTTATTGTCAGAATTGGAAAGGTTGGGACTTGAAAAAAAATATCAGCATAAACATGTTGAAACTATCCCTGGGATTCAGTAAGCAGCCATGCAGGAATAAGTTATTCCTGCACAACAGGGGCTGTTCCTGTTCAGCACGGCAGCATGTCATGCATATGTATGAAGGTGCGCTGCTGTGCTCTAAAACGAATACAGTTCCATGTATGAACACAGGGGGGGGGGGTGAAAACAGAGCTCTCACAATATACATGCCTCCTGCACTCCATAATTGCCTTTTGGCAATTTAAAATGACCGAGTATGCTGGTAACACCCCCAACCCCTCAAGATAACAAATCTGGTCAAAGCTATAAGTGACAATTTTCCCTACCAAGACAAATGTGGTCAGAATAACAGAAGTAGCATAAGCACATAGTGCACACCTCCCACCCTGTCAGAGTAAGGAATGTGGACAAAGCCAAAAGGGACATTTGTCCCACAAAGCAGAAAGTTGATAAAATAACAGGTTCAGCATTAGCAGGGATATTCTGATGAGTACAAATAAAATAACACAACAAATAATAATTTTTTTTATAAATGCAATTAAGTTTAAGCGTAGCTGTGCGGGTGTGCCCGTTGCTTAGCTATGCTTAGTCCAGATTAAACAGTACATAAGTTAAATAGCAAGAGACATCCAGCGTAAGCAGTATTTCAATAGTGTAGTAGTTGAGTGTACAGTTTACAAACAACCATTCCTGGTTTGATCCCCACTATAACCACCTTGCATTTTACATGTGAAAGTAGTACATAAACATTTATTTTTATAATTAGCTGCTAAATAATATATATTTGTTAACCAGAGTACTGTATTAGGTCCAGATGTGAGGTGTCATTTTAATAAAGTTGTGAAACCCCCATATAAACATAAGTACCCCATACAGTATAGTCACACATGAATAAATGTAATGCAAGCACATTGGGGGATGTCTGGGACAGTAAACAAATGTATAATATGTAATGAATGATGAATCAATGCCATACAGCAGATAGTCTATAAAATGAAAAATAAGCAATTCTAAGCATTGCACAGCTCTGCTTACCAGGTGTAAGCATTGTGTAAATATGACTGCTAAGCAATGAGCAGCCTAGTAAGTGGATTTTCTCATTGGTAAGCAGTGCTAAACCTGTCCCTTTAAGCACTGCCAACCTTAGCTAAGCAGGTTTGCCCGTAGCTTAGCTTAGCTCAGTATATTCAAAACTGTCCAATCATGGCAAAGGGTGGGAAATTGGCCGTATTTAAACCCCAAAGGTGGGAATACAGCTCATAACTGGTTGCAGCTTCCCACTGCAGGCAGTATGGCAGGAGTTGGTGAGGGCATGCACATCCGTGCACAGTGCTGGGGCATAAAGGAGTTCAAGGTCATGGTAGGACTCCTAGTACAAAATCATGATGAGAGACTGCTGCAGGGCCAGTACCAAAGCACTCAATATAAAGCAGAAGCCTGGGACCAGATTGCCCATGATCTCACCAGTGCCACTGGTATCCCTCTGACTGATGAGCAGGTCCAGCACCACTATGCTGACTTGAAGAGGAGAAAGAGGAATCTCTTGGATGAGTGGGTCCAAGAAGCAAGGCAGAGGGGTTATGTCCCATCAGTGTGTAAGTACTCATACCAATAACTGTTTACTAATTTCCAGCCTGTGTATATGATGGATAGGTATGCCTAAATATTTCTCTATTTCCCTTACAGCTGCAGCTGAGCAGGCTGTGAATCAGGAAGCCCATGCTAGTAAGTTGCAAAGACTGTGTCACGAGGCTGGTGAGTAACAATCCTGCTTGTAGTAGTCATACCAAATAAATATAAAGTAGTAGAAAGTCACCTGGCAATATAAAAATGGTGTATGGGTTGTACTGAATAAACCAGACAATATGACAGTAATAGTCCCATATAGGTCATATTTA
>NC_056737.1:946719363-946726863 GCF_019279795.1 Protopterus annectens | reverse complement strand
CTCCCAAAGGCATGTGTTGCAATGTGCAATGGTGTTCTGAGGCCAAGGCTGAAACCTACAGACAGTATTAATAAAGATACATGTGGTGCACAAGCAACATCTCATTCCACCTCAGGCCCACCATCCCCATCTTTAGCTTGCTGGTGCCAGTGTACACCTTTAGGTTTGCTGTTCATTAGCAGGAACTAGGCCGGTAGACATGGCGTTCTGAATTTGGAACACTGCAAAATGACACTCATGTGTGGCCCATAGTTGTCAAGCATCTGCAATAAGGCTGAGGATGGAGTGGGGTGTCACCCTGAAGCACAACAGTGAACTGAAGCATACATCCAAAGCTCAGAATGGCTGTATCTGAACACAGTTAAGGTCATGAATTGTGCCAGACATAACCCTGACTCCACAGCAATAGTGAAGGCACTGTGTGACCTCCAAGGGCTGTGCACACGAGCTGACCTTGCAATCCGGCAGAGTTGGGGGACATTTGTAGAGCGGAGTGACAAAATAATGGCAAGTGAAGATGGGCCATGCTAGTATACTCCTTCTAGGAATAATGACTGCTGTAGTTCCCTTAACAGGTGCTGCAACAAACCATTGTGTTAAGGGTGTGCACAGTTATACACACCACATATTGTATGCATCTCAATCAGCATCTTCACGACTAACACATTTGTTTGATACTGAATTTGATTGCACAGGTCATATGTCACATAGGTGTGTGTAATGTTAACATATGCAGTATTGTGGCCCCATTGCATATCATGGAAGATGTTGGCATGTCAAGAAGGGTGTGTACACTCCTCATAGCCACAGTAAGCTTTGATGGTTGTCAGTGTAACTGGATTTTATTGCTCATACATGCACTGATGATGATGAGATTTGCAAATTAGAGGTCAGGCATTCACTATTGACATCTGTCTTCATTTCATCCCAAGTATGTGTCAGACAAACACATAGGGGCCGTGAGCAACAGAGCAAATATAACTGCCACACATCCACACATATACACATTCAGCAATAGTGTGTACACTCGTGAGGTATGGTGCACAGTACATGCCAGGGTGCTGAACAGGTGCACAGCAATACTGTGTATATGGGTGCAATGCGTTCCTGGTGAAGGGGCATGAGCTACTAACACAACTCATGCATCACAGAGATGTATAATGTTGGTAACAAGGATTGAGTATAGCTGTAGTGCATGCTATTGAGTGCCATATGTCATGCATGTTGACTGTTGGGTAATGAGAGGTCTGTGTAATATCTTTGTGCCAACTCACCTGTAAGTGTGTGTGTGTGTGTGTGTGTGTGTGTGTGTGTGTGTGTGTGTGTGTGTGTGTGTGTGTGTGTGTGTGTGAGTATGTGTAGAGGTACGCAATGATTTACAGGTCTTAAATTACTTTTTTTGTTTTCCCCTCACAGTTGGCAAGGTGGGTCAGGGTCCTTCCTGCAGGCAAACCGATGTTAGTGTCCATACAGACTCTGACAATGATAATAGGTATGGTGAGGCACAGGCAGTGTTGGCAGGGGCTGAAGCTGTGCCATCAGTTGACATCTCACTTTTATCCACCCCATCCCCACACACAGTCACAATGCCTATACATACCCCATCACCAGTAGCATGGGACAGAATAGTGTGGTGACTATGGCAAATGTGTCTGTACACAGCAGTCATAGCCTGATGACTGGTGAGGTACCACACAGGCAGATGTACAGGGGTGCTCGTAGGAGGGATGCTGGCCATTATGCCACTGGCAGAAATGCCACAACAGGTGGCACCAGACACATGTTTTGGGCCATCATGGAGGCACAGGCATTTATGGAATGTTACACCAGACAGAGTCTGAAGCTCCAGAGAGCTACTTATTCTGATGTACTCGACAACATCCGTGATCTTGCAGGTGCCCACCATTATTTTGCAGAGGTCCTGGATAGATGGCTGGGTGAGATGGTGGAAATCCTCGACCATGCGGTGTCAGTGTTAGAGCATATAGTGGAAGTGGGACGACAGCCATGTGGATGTAGGTCAGCAACACCAACAGGTGGAGGTCTACGTGGACGTGCAACAAGTCACAGCCACTCCCGTAGTGGCAGTCCCAGTATCAGCAGTGCACAGAGGTGCTGTCCACACCACAACACAGCAGGCCATGTGCACATTGTCCTGGCCAGTCCCAACAGGGGCAATGATCCAGCAGACATTTGTCATCATCAGGGGAGAGTACCATATCTGGACTTCTACCTGGTTGTGCCAGTGGAACCCTGGCAGGCACAGTTCTTGTGTCCATGTCCGGACATGGTGAACAGTTCACCCTGCCAGGTATGGTCTGCAGCTGTCTAAAAAACCCCTGTATAGGGCAGCCACATGGCAGAACTGTGTGCATACATACACACACACATCACCAACACAGCTAGGGCACTTCCATACCTACACACAACACATCTGCACAGCCCAATTGATAAAAACCCCTAACACACACACACATGATGTCAAACAAACAGCTCAGCTTAGGTCTCTGGCAAACCCACAACACACCCTGTGCATATGATGATACCTGTGTCACATCCCTGTCATCCATACCATCAATGCAGGGTCATGTTAATATGGTTCTGATAGACAGGGTGAATGTACTATGGTTTAGCAATGTAATGCTGTTTAACATGTTTTCAGCTGGAAAGTTTAATGCTTACATGTCAGGGTGTGTAGCTGTCCAGCCATGATGCATTATAGCTGTTATTAACACTGACTGATTGTGATCTCTATAATGTATTCAGTTTGTGTTGTAGGTGTCTATGTGTCAGCATGATGTTGGTCTGCTGTTGTTTCCTACAAGGGGTATGGCACTACGGTGACACATTGACTGTGTCATATCCTGGGTACAGCTGAACACAAGTAACAGGTCTGTATAACAGTTACTGCATGTGCCACATGGCTGATAGGTCTGAGGGAAGTATACAGGTGAGTGCATGGTGGCTGATGTCAGCAGCTCTTCTACAGTGGGCAGTGGTGAGTGTACTGGGTGGCACACACCAAATGTTTGTGAATAACACACACACACACACACACACACACACACACACACACACACACACACACATACAAAACCACATGCTTTGGTGTTAATGCAATACACAGAGAATACTGAACACACATAGATGTACTTAATTTTGCAGTGAACTCATTTTGGCTTATGTAATTCCCACCAAGACAAAATAGGCAACACATCACATCAGTAAATAATCAGTCTGCCAGTTTAATGTCATTGACGATGGTACTGGCAGTTTATATGTCCTCTTCCCCAATATAGTGCAGTCTTGGAGTTGCTAAACATAGGTGTGCTGGTGTGGGTGCTACAACCCTCCACTTTGGAGGGTGTGGGGAGGTATAGAACCACACATAGTGTGATTAACAGCTACTTAACCTGTTAACATACACTGTACAGTATTACAGCAGACTAAGCTGGGGGATATGCACAACAATAACCCCAATGAGGGTGGCTGTGCCCACAACATCCACACCCAACTATATATTCCAACTCCAGGATCACTGTACAGCTGTGCAGTGGGGAAGATGGCATTTACACATCTACTACTAGTTTTGATGGAATGAATTTCCACAAGTTGATTCCTTTGAAATGTTAGCATTTGCCAGTCAGTTCTCGGACAAATGATCTCCTGGGACATGTATTTTCTGCAATCTGAAGTAGATCCCTTCACACACACACACACACACACACACACACACACACACACACACACACACACACACACACACACACACACACACTTACTTGGCAACACTGAGAGTAGAACCCCTACCTAGGTACTTATTGCTACTAATGTGTTTGGCCTTAATTGCACTCACCACACAGCTTTTAGGATGAGGTGTGTCCCAGGTTTCTTAATTGAAGAACATTACCAGGCCTTGTACAGTATGGTAATGGGGCATGTACTGGGTGTTAATGAACAATACATAGTATGACATACTGTCATATACACATTGACAAACACATAGTCATAGATACATCTGAGAGACCTGAGTTTATCAGTGCTAACTACCTTGTCAGTGAGTCCATTCTGTTACAGAGAATTTGCACACAGCACATGCATCATTGGGTTGGATAGTGTAATCAGTTACCTGTATGTTTATGGTGACTGTGGTCCTCATACAGTGGACCTTGTAACATGCACTGGGGGTACCATGGTGTAAAGAAAGTATACCCAGCACCCACACCCCACACTGGATATTTTACTTACTGAAACCCATGATAATGTTCTGACATACCCACAATCACACATTGACTGGGACTGCAATACAACCCCTTGTCTATGTAATCAGTGCTACTAGAGGGATATGCATTTATTGCACATGCCACGGGAATAATATGGTGAGGGTTTGTCATGGCTCTCCTAATGTCAGCAACATCACTATTCCTTATAATGTATGGCAATGTTATTTTATTTGGAGAATGTGGCCTCAGAATGCTGTATCCTACAAATATACACACTCGCACACATACACACACTTGCTAGGACTCAGAGGGTAACCAATGCCTATCCTCCCATTTGTACAACAGTGTTATGCTGGTACTGCAAGTTCCAGGTAGCCCATAGGGTGAAAAGTGTAACAAGGTACATTTAATATCAATTACAGCAGCAGTCATTTCTAACTATTGCAATGAAGGGTGTAGTAGGTGAGAAGGCCCTCAGGGTATTATCAATGACAAGTTTACAAACACACAGACACTGTTATTCTCAGTAATGCACACTAACACATTTGTCAGTACTGGTGTCCATAGGTGCAGGTGTTCGTAGGTGTGTACCAGGCTAATGTCCATGGAGAGATGAGAAGAGTAGGGGATGTGGATACACCGGTATCATGCCACCTGGCATTTATCAGCAGGCCATCTATCAACTGATGTCACTTTTTTGTGATCCCCAAGGTGACAGTTAAATGCAACATCCAGTCATCTTGTTTTCTCTTGCAGAGGGCCAGTGAGGTGCTCCAGTTGACATGCATGCAACATCTATTACATAACATGGCCAGTGTCTGGGTTGTAGACTTGTACCCAAGCATGTTCTGATTGGCTGTGGTAGTCTAGTTGAGGTATCCATGGCATGTGATGCATATAGGGTGGGGTTTCCTTGCTGTGGCATTCATAAAACAGTTGGGCCTACATGTCAATGTCAGTCAAGCATAGATTGCCTGTAAGCATTAAAGATGGATACCTGACATCTGCACATCTGTACAGAGGACAGACAGAAATCAGCTAGCCAACAGATTATATATTAGGATGAATGTTTTGACAGATAGACATCTGACACTGATATGTATGCCATTACCACGTGACAGCAGCCCTCAATGACATGTCCTATACACATAGTAGTCTACAGTTAATATCCACTTATCAGATCAATATCCAGTAGAAAATACTTAGTAACATACAGCTCACACACCAAGAACACAATAGTGAGTACTCAGAGTCCAGCTTTGCATGCAGGGATGTATGGTTGTAGTACTACAATCTGCAATCTACTATCACTTGGGAAAGCACTGTTAACAGTAGTAATGTAATGATACAATACATGCAAGTGTGACTGCATATAACCTGGGATACTACACATGTATGAAACACATACAAAGAGAAAAGATTGTTGTACTAGCCATATATACTCAGATGTCCCATACTGTATACTCACACCTTTGCTACTGTAATGACAGTACATAGAAGCATGTTATGTACACGGAAACAAATACACTTATTAAAGATATCATTACCTTGCTATTTCATCAGACGGGAATGTGATCACTGGTTACCAGGGCTGAGCTATGCTTAGCAGGTGTAATTATTGCTTAAATATAAATGCTAGGCACATTTGCACACTGGCAAGCGAAGCCTACATGGTGTAAGCGCCTTTTCATTTAACTGTAAATTAGCACTGCTTACGGTTGCACAAACCCGCTCAAACCTGTTTAAAGATGCTTAAAAATGCCTTAACTCTCTGCATCCAACAGTCCTTGTTCTGCCTAGCAACAAAATAAACAGCGCTAGTTTACTAGCTGTACTTAGGAATTTGTACATTCTGTCAAGGCTTCTATGTAGGGAAAACTACTAGAATGCTTAAAAAAAGAATTTATGAACATACATATGAGATAGAAAAAAAGAAAAGTACAAATGCATTCTTCAAGCACTCCTTAATATGTACTAATATGACTTTAAAATTTTTTGTCCTAGAACGGGTCACTATTGACCCCAGAGGAGGTGATTGGGAAAGTTATCTAGAAACCAGGGAGTTAATTTGGCAATTAAAATTGGATGCCTCTAAAAATCCAGGTATGAACGATAGTATTAGTATTAACAGTATATTGAAGGTGAAAAGAAATAAATTATAAGTGTTTTTTTAACATGTACTTTGTGTCCATTTTGTAAACTTTAAAAAATAGAACATGAAACATAGTAAGAAAGTTGTTTAAAAAGAAAATGTTATAAATGGATTTGTTTACATTTGAATTTTATTTGGACATGAATTTTATTAATAAATGTATAAATCATTAAATGAAAAATTAATTAGATAATAGAACAATTTATACATAAATGTAGAATATGTAGGTAAACTAAATTATTTAGTGGTACATTTATAAGATAATAGTATAACGTTTTTAGTTTAAAAGGTTATTTTGTATGATGACATTTTTAATGATTTTACAAATAAGTATATGAAAGTACTATTTATTCAGGTATTTTTTCTTGTATTTGTTATTTTTTTATATTTTATTATTTTTCATTTTTATTTTTATTTCAACAGCAATTAATGAACTTCCGTAGCATGTAGTTACACAAGAAATATTAACTTACACTTGTAATATACAAGATGTGCACAGTGTATGAAGTTTATTCAATAGCTTCACTAGAATTTTATACAGAAAGATGAAGCACTTTGGCACTTTAATTGTGGATGCTATTTGAATTTTAATTGCTAAATTGGCTTATTAGCCTGTGTATTTAACCAGCATGGCCACATTCTCATTTTAATCTTGAAAAAGCCTGGAACAGTCCAGGCGAAAGCGCTTGGTTTACTTTGGATTCTATTTTTGTCTCTGTGGAATAAAAGATTTTTGTGGAAACTACTTGGTTTGGCGTTTTCCAACAGCATCTAAAGCCTTCTCACCTTCATGTACTTTTGGTACTTGCATTTACAAGTTTTGTAATTTGCTATCACTTCGGAAACACAAGACAGTTTCCGTACGCATTCCTGGTTTGGTATCCTTAACAGTTTCCTGGTTCTAGTTTGGTGTGTTCTCTTCTATCTGAGTTTACTAGCAACAAAATAAACAGCGGTAGCAAGGCTTGAACCCAGGACCCTGAATACTATAGTCTCATCAGTAAATCACTAAGCCATCGGCGTTGTGAAGATGTTTGCTTTGTCAAATATATCTTTCAGTACACATACTGAATAGCAGTGAACAACTGACTACTACAATTGTTTAGTACTTGTAAGTGAAAATAG
>NC_056737.1:946669363-946714363 GCF_019279795.1 Protopterus annectens | reverse complement strand
GTCTACACAGTGTATGTTGTAAGAGGTATTTCCAACTACCATCTGTGAGGCTGTTTGTCAGACACCCACATGAAGTCTTGCTCACAGTGAAGGAAAAGGCCCAACACCCACATGAAGTGCTTAGTTATAGCAGTGTGCTTCCATGCAATTGGCTATAGGAATGATACCACAGCTGTTCCACATGCAATTAGAAAGTGGGGAATTGCAATTTGTGCACAGGCCATCAGCTGATCATGAGCATTATACAAAACTCAAGTTGCTGCCTATGCAAAACAGATGTACTTTTCCACATCCATGAGAGAGAGAGAGAGAGAGAGAGAGAGAGAGAGAGAGAGAGAGAGGCAGAGACAAAGTAAGAAAAGGAAGGGAGTAAGAGAGTAAGAGATAAGCGTGTCTGTGTATGATCCATGGTGGAGGGTGGAATTATAATGGTTGCCTATATTGTTTACTAATCCATACTGTTGCATAGTAATTGCACATGGCTGTACACATTTATGGCTGAGGATTGTCTGCAACAACCTCCACAGTGTTTGAAAACTGTTGGCCTTATAATGTGGACATTGGCATGTACAGGTCCTCAATATAATGATACAGCAAAACCCACACTGTAATGGATCCTGTCATTACATAATCACCCAAACAGGATACAGCTGACACCCACACTTACCAGTGTTCAGTTGCAGACCCCTACCTGACTATGCATTGCTATTACAGTGTGTGGCAGTTATTGCATGTGCCACAGAGCTTACATGCTTAAGAGCCATCCAAAGGTATCTTTGAAGGTAAGTAACATCAGCAACATTGCTAAAAGAGGGTAAGGGAGGTGTAGTAAGTATGAATGTCCACAAAAGCAGGTGTCAATGAAGACACACACATTATCACAGTTGGTAGAATCAGGACTAGAATTCCTACCTAATTGATTTGTTACACTACATTATTAGGCAGTTATCGTAAGCGCCACGGAGCTTTGACAGCTGAAATATGGCCAAAGGGTTATTTCAAAGTGAATGGCATCAGTAGGCATGCTAAAGTAGGGCAAGGGAGGGGTAGTGAGTGTGAATGGCTTCAAAATCATTAATCTCCACAGCCAAAGGGTTATTTCAAGGTGAATGACATCAGCAGGCAAGCCAAAGTAGGGCAATGGGAGGTGTAGTGAGTGTGAATTGCTTCAAAATCATTAACTTTCATACTCACTTGCCAATACTGAGATTCAACCCCCTATCTAGCTATATATTGCTATTGTAGCATACCACATTTATCGCATGCACCACTGAGCTTATAAGATGGCTGCTGTCCCAAGTTACTTCTCAGGTGAGGAACATCACCAGCCCTTGTAAATACCGGCATTGGGTGATGTAGTGGGTGAGAGATCCCAAAAATAATTTTACCCTAACACACACATTTACAATTTTCAGGGGTGAGGTTCACACCTCTGTCTAACAATATTTACAGACCATTATGTTATGCATTGACCACATGCACCACTGATCTGACATGGTTTAAGATTGGCAACAGGTACTTCTAAGGTGGATGATATCTGCAGGACTGCTAAAGTCAGGTTCTGAGATGTGTACTGGGTGTAAATGGGGCCACAATCTTTGAGGTAAACACACACAAACTCTTGCCACAGATGAGATTCAAACCCATATCTGTAGTTACTGCTACTACATTATTCCACATTTACAGCATGCACCATGGAGCTTACATGTTAAAGAGTTCTCCACAGGTATCTTTGAAGGTGAATAACATCAGCAGCGGTGCTATAGGAGGGGTAAGTGGAGAGTAGTAATTGTGAATGTCCATAATATCATGTATTATCAATGACAGACACTGTCTCTCTCTCTCTCTCTCTCTCTCACACACACACACACACACACACACACACACACACACACACACACACACACACACACACACACACACACAGCTTCACAGTTACCATGTCTGGGATTAGAACTCCTACCTAGCTAGTATGTTACACTATCACATTACACAGTTATCACAAGCACCATGGAGCTTATGGGGCTGGGTCTTTATCCAAAGGGTTATGGTGTAGTGACTGTGAATGGCCTCAGAATCATTCACCTTTACAAACACACACACACACACACACACACACACACACACACACACACACACACACACACACACACACACACACACACACACACACACACACACACACACACACACACACACGCACGCACACACGCACACACACACACACACACACACACACACACACACACACACACATACACACACCATGTCGGGGATTAGCAGTCCTATCTAACTAGTATGTTGCACTATAGCATTACACACTTATTGCAAGCACCACGGAGCTTACAGGGCTGAGATTTGGCCAGAGGTTTATTTCAAGGTGACTGACACCAGCATGAGTACTAACATGGGCAATGGGAAGTACAGTGTGTGTGAATGGGAAATAAACCATTCCTCTGGAAACACACACACACAACACTTAGTCACATACAACTTTACATTTGACAGGACTGGGTATACAAATGCTAGATGAATACTGATTTGTACTATCATGTTACACAGTTATCACAAGCACCACAGACACTATAAGGCTGAGGGCTAGCAAAAGCAATGTCTACAGTGCTTGACATTGGCACATCATGTGATATTGGCCAATTGGATGTGTGGTGGGTGGGACACCCCTCATGATGGAAATTTCTCTGTCACTATCTATCTGTCTCTTCCCCACATCTGTGTGTGTGTGTATGTTTGACATATTATAGTGTGCTGGCCCTGGATATGTTTGAGTATTCCTATCCAATGTGTGTGCAAAGCATGAATGGTGTACAATGTGTTGTGTGCACAGACGTCTGCGACTGACAGATATGTATAGTCCACTGTTTGGTTCAGACATGGGCTTCATTTCTCTTTGTGTTGGAGCAGGCCCAGTATGACCTTCTGTAATGAGTGTGTGAATCCATTCAGGTAGGTTGTTCTTCAGTCCAGGATTTGGTGTTCTACACCTAAAGCTAGTGACCTGTTTTTGCAGGATATCTGTAGATAGGTTGACAATATGGAGTCACAATGGGTGAAAAATAGTGGGATACTGTAACTATTGTGTCTGTGCTGCTTGTGTTACATGGTTGGTGTTAGCAGAGATATTCAGACATATGTACTGTTTTACACTGTGTTGTATTATGTCATCAACTACTGACAGATATACTTATTTGCTCATAGTTATTTCCTGGGAAATAGAAGATGAATGAAGCTGTGTCATGTTTTGCGGTCTGCAGCCTACATATACTTGCACACTCATACCATTCTGGAGGGGTAGCTGCAGACACATGCTGATGGGTCTCTGTAAATGGTCCAGCACCTTGGTACTATGGTGGCTGAGGATCCCCTTCTTGTACATATATCAGCATAACAGAATGGCCATATCCTGCTGTGGCCATACCTCTCAGCTGTACACATTCACCCAGGTTACCTAGAGGCAGGGGTCATGTATCTGATCAGTTCTCCTTCATATTGCGGTTTATGAGCAGGTTTGTAGCCATCCATTACTGGGTTTGCAGGCAGAGTAGTATGGGGAAACATCAGTGATTCAGACTTCACACAATCCATGACATCCATGCTTCTACACCCCCCACTCTGTTATTCTATCCTCTTCCTAACATTATGCAAGCAATATCTGAGAAGTATCCCTATAGTTGTCCCTTCATCCCAGCAGTATTTATGGGTTGGTCCACAGTTCATGCAGTAGTAAATGGTGGGCATGCTACTGGGATTTGCCGACATGGCCTTGCATTTGTGTTCTGTGGACTGTGTTATGTTGTTAGTTGGGACCCCATGAGATAACATACATTGGCATTATGGGTGAGACACATGCCTTTGACAGAGGATTGTAGGGCATTTTGTAGTGATGCAGGCCATCTGTAGCTGGCCAGTACATTCTGTCACTCCTAAATTTGAAGGCTGCAAGCCACTGGATTCCCCTGGGGTGTTAATGGCAATAGTTCCTGTACACATTAATCCATTGTTCTGAATGCTGGCAGGGTGCTGCTTACAACTAGGGACACACCTGCATTGGACACCTCTTCAGCATGCTGCATTCTGTGGGTATTTCCATACAGAAGTGGGGGTCATACTGACTCATTCTTAACAGGAGGGATATGACCTGTGATAAACCTGTGGCTGATGGTGGGGTGAGCTGACTGCATATGTGATATGGAAGCTTCTTGCAGCTGACTCACAGATATACCTGGGACATTCCCCTTATGCTGCCTTGTGCACATAGGCAGTCTCTCATTACTTCATAACTGTGCCTTTTGTGGTCTGCCAGTGATAGACCAGACTGCATCAGTATTTCATACTACACAGACAACTAATGTGCTGCTAACCTGTATGCACAATTCCAAAGGTATGTGCAGTTGACAGTTACATTCTATGTACTCTGTCTAGGGTACTTCCACCTGTGTACTGTGTGTATGTCTGTGCCCACATTCATGGCATGTTCATCTTTCAGGTGGTGACAGATATTGACATCTGGACAGTGAGTATGGATGACTACTGAATTGGGTATTGCTGGGATGCATTGTGGTTGGCACTGCAGTTGCCAGAACATGGCCCTGTCTTCAGCAGTACTGGCCATAGGCCACCAAGACACAACCCTCCAGGCCTACATGATGACCACTTCCACACAATATAAAACACACAACCTAACAAATAGACCCCTGCATATTGTACACATGCAACAATCTATCCTGTAAATTGGGCCAGCTCAGGTAATCTGTGCTCCGCTGTTATTATAACCACATGTACATGTTACTGCATTTCTACATGGGAATGTGGGGGGGGGCACACCTGACAAATGTAAACATTTGCTATGACTGTACTGGTATTTCAGGTACTCTGTTGGCTTCCATTTCATTTTGTATTCTGACCTATCATGCAGACTAGAGGCATATTAGTAGACTACAGATCTTAGGCTTTATTGATCTACATTTTAATTTCAGACTTCTTAGCCTTCAGAACTAACATACAACTGCCAGACCTGTTGTAGTCTGTCTGTGTAGGTCTGGAGGGGGGCTGTTCAATTAGAGGCCTTAGCACAGCCTTTCTTTATGGTCATCTACACCTGTCCTGTTGGCTGAGGCTGGTGTTGGGTATGTGAGCCTCACTGACATGCATGTGTGTGTCCTATAGACACAAATTTGGGCCACCACATGTACTGCAGTGGGATTTGTCACTTTGTCTAGTACCGCCTATTTTGTTGACACCAGCATTTGTTGTGGATTTCATGCTGCCTATATAGGTGTCCACTATCTGCTGCCATCCCATTCAGCCACCCGATGCCCTTGCATGCTCACATCCATAACATAGATACAAGTAGCAGAGCATACTACTCCATTCAGAAATTAATAGGAAGAGTGACTTACCTTGTGGCTGTACCAGTATTGAGGATGATGCTGGAGGGCTGACTATGTCAGATGCACATAGTACACTCCCTATACATGGTAAAGCACAGGTAGTTTCATGTTTGGCATCCCTTTTACTGTATGTACGAGTCAGAGAGAGGTGTCATTCCCTGGGTCCCTACCATGTCAGTGTATGTGCTATGTATTGCCTCTTTGCCAAAGCCTGGGCATAATGGGCATGCCTCCTTCTGCATACATGGGCAGGTACAGGTTGTTTCTCCTCCAATTCCCCCTGTGTCTGTGATGGCCTTGGCAATGGTGGGGGGCTGTGTGTCCCTGCTTCATGCTGCTTCTGCTGCAGCTGTTTCTGCAGAATGATATTGTGTAGCATGGCACATACAATGAAAATGTGTGTACACATAGCTGGAGCGCACTGCAAGGCTCCATTGGATATGTCCAGTCACTGGAACCATAACTTGAGCATCCCAAACACATGCTCTATTATGGTTCTGGTTTGTGCGTGTGCCTCATTATGGAGTTCTTGGTCAGGTGTGTGTGCATTTCTGATGGGTTTCATCATCCACGACTCCAGTGTGTAACCAGCATCCCCCACTAGGTGGCCATATGGGATGTCCCCACTGGCAAATTTCTGGTACAGCAGTGTCATATGCCAGATGTGGGAGTTGTGATAGCTTCTAGGGCTGCCAGCACACACATTCAAGATAATGCCATGAGCATCACACATGACCTGGCAGCTGATGGAGGGGAAGCCCTTGCGGTTTATATAGACCCTACCCCACTCAGTGGGTGGTCCTTTGATGTGTATGTGCGTGCAGTCTATAGCACCCACTACCTCAATGTATTCTGCTATTTGGTGGAACAGATGCATATTTCTGGTCAACGCCTCACGGGTGTTGAGGAAATATATGTGCTCACCGGCATGTGCTGGCATGGCATCCAGGAAGTGGTGGAGTACCCTGGATGTTGATGCCTGTGAGATCCCCATGATATCCCCAGTTGGCCTTTGGAAGGTACCTGTGGCTAGTATTCTTAACCATACACATACCTTGGTATCTACTGGGATGAGTTCCCCTCTGTTGGTCCTGTGTGTGAGGAGTGGCTAGCACAGCTCACCAACTTGCTTTAAAATGTCCCTGTTCACCCTATAAGACTTCACTATCTCCAGCTCATGTAGCCCTTGGTACGCAGTGGTGGCTGGTGACTTCAAATCAAAGGGGGGCTGCAGGAGACAGCTGAATGTGTGGGGTTACTGGGAAGAAGTGTGGCCAACTAGAAAGGGGAAGAGATATACTCAAAACCACAAAACTGTAACTTTAATTAAACACGCTGCCCTGGGTGCGAAACTGTCATTATGAGAGTCCAATCAAGACAAAATGAAGTGTAGAAGAAAAAAAAAATATTTCAATGCATTGGCTGCATGACAGCTTACTTAATATCTAAAAGGAAACAAAAAGGTTGTGAGGCATGAAAAAATAAATTACTTTTTAAATACATTACTGGAATGCCAGTCAAAATCAAGTATAAGAAAAACAAGCAGCACTCAACTCAAACCACTTCTCCTTGCACTTCAGTTCTAATTATAATTTATATTCAGCTTTATTAAAGTACCGAGTAACATGCTGAAAGTAGCAATCTCTGTGATACCCCCACTTGTAAAAATGTTCTTATTCAAAAAAAGACCTGCTGCCTAACAACAACTATCTACTTGTTTCATGGGGAAAACATGATCAAAGTAAAAAATGAAAAGCAGACAAGAAACAAGCTCAACATACATTGCTTAAAGGATCACTGCACAGGTTATTGACCACACATGATAGATTGGCATTCTGTTTAGTTTGCAGGTAAAGCCCGCAAAGATGACTGCAAGTCTCCAACAAATGTAATGAGCTTCTTAAAATAATGTATTCCTGTCCTGCATTACAAATACTGTCACATGTATTTCAATATCCAAGGCTTATACGTTATCTAGTTATGTAAGTATTCTCTGCATAGCAACAACAGAAAGGCTTTCAGTGTTGGCAATTCTTTAACAGAATGCTTATTAAAGCTTACTTGCATCTTACAATCTCAGACAAGCTTACCTGATTGTCATTAAAGCGTTGCTACTTAAACACAGAGCAACAGGCACTTTCTGAATAATACTAAGCATAAATCAACAGTATAAAAAATATGACAGAAACCAGAACATTCTGCAAAATCAAGGACAGATGAAAAGCCACTGTAGTATTTGTGTCTACCTTGGATGGGGAGATACTCTGCACAGTTACACTGCATAACTGCTCCTTGCCTTGCTTGGACACGTCCAGAGTCACTACATGAGGGATTGGGGTGCTTGGTCCGGACACATTTGTCATACCTCTCAACCTCAGAGCAAGAAATCTGGACAAAGCCATACATAGATGTAGGACAAAGGCCCAAAAATAAGGATATTTTTTAAATATTTCTCTTATAAACTTAGAATGATAATAGAATAGTAGGTTTTGCATTAATTTGAATTTCCTGAAGGGTATGAAATCTGAAACTCAAATGTCTGTCATTATTTTCTAACTTCAGTCTTTAATGATTTGCCACTAATTTGACAAAAAAAAACACAATTTTATGAAAAATGGACCAAAAATGCCATGCAAAAATATAAAATTGCCACACAATATAGCTGGGAACCTGTCAAAGAAGGGACACTTTTTAAATATTTATTTATTTTTTATTTTTATTTATTTTACATTTGTTGACCGGGCTAGTCTAACTGGATATATGTCCATTTTCAGTAGAGGCCCGGGGAGATAAGCTCCAAGAGAATTTAGTAACAAAAAATGCTAGTACAATACATTAATAAAGGATGGCAGCTCATTACATAACTATCTAACAAACTTATCACATATATAAAGAAAATCTCAACAAGACAAGGTCAGGTAAATAAAGAAACTAAATAAAAATCTAAAATTAAGAAAACATCAACAGGACAAGGTCAGTTAAACATAGCAAGTCTAAAGTTGTCTATATTATCAAGGAAGATTGGAGTTAGTACTGAGAGATTAGCAGGTAAACAGAACCCAGTAAATAAGAGAAAGTTAATCAGGTTTAGAACAGGGGCATAAATAGTGTGTTCTAAGGTAAAGTTTCAGTTTATTTTTGAAAAGTGATAAAGAGGACAGTGACGCAACTCCACTGGGAAGTAGGTTCCAGGATTTCCCAGCAGTATTAGAGAATAGAGGGTCACCGGCCATGTTGTTGGATTTGCATATACTGACAAGTAGTTTATTTGATGAACATAAGATATTAAGATTGTTATAGGGGGTAATGAGGGTAGAAAGTATAGGAGTACTGGTAGGTTGGTAAAGGATCTTGTGGGCAATGGAAGTTGGTGAAATTTAAGCTGATTTTGTAGCTCAAGCCATCCTAGCTGTTTTAGATTAGTGCAATGGTGAGTTCTAAAAGGATTTCCAGTAGCAAATTTGGCAATGTTGTTATAGGAGATTACCATTTTGTGGAGTTTTGTTTTGATAGATTAGTATATATAGGTGAGGCATAGAGGAATGTAGACATTAGATGAGTGTGGGCAATAGTTGTTCTAGCTGCTGGAGTAAGGAAAGGTTTGATCCTATAGAGAGAGCCAAGTTTTCTATTTACAGTTTTAATTGTATTGTTGATATGGGTGCCGAAGTTGAGATTGTTGTCAATTGTTATTCCAAGAAATTTGGTAGTAGAGTCAGGAGATATTAGGTACCATTATTAGATATGACTGTGAACTGTATTGGAGAAGACTTACGTGTGGGAGTAAAGAGCAAGAGTTTAGTTTTTTGGGGGGTTCAGAAGGAGGCAGCATTATGTAAAGCATTGTTCTACTGTATTAAACAATTTTATGGGTTAGGGACTGCAGTTCAGATGAAGATGTGGCTGAGCATATTAGTGTGGAATCATTTGCATGTTGTATACAAGTAGCCTGAGGAATTACTAAGTGAAGGTCATTAATGAAAATTAAAAATAGGAGAGGTCCCAGTATGGAGCCTTGAGGGACACCAAAGGTAATGGGGAGGTGGGTAGATAGATTATTATCAGACTGAACCAAAAATACACAAGGTAGGTTGAGTGCACGGATTAAACCATAATTACCAAAAGTCCAAAAATGAAATCCAGCACAAAGGAAAGATGGAAATCTTGAACATTTATTGTGGCAAGCTCCATGAATAAAATATCCACAGTAAACTGGTTTTGGCTTCAAGTTCAAGCCTTCTTCAGTGCAAAAAGTATATTCATTAGAGCAAACCCTGATTCCTGCTTATATATGTGTGCATAGATTAGCCAAAAGGGCTTAATACCTTAATTAGAGTGATTAATCAGTAGTCAAACAGTAGTCAAACAATCCAAAGCTAAAATTAGCTTAATTCATTCAGGCCTGGTCTAAATAGAGCACCTAGCCTGATTATCCAGGAGGATTCCTTATTATTTAATATATTATGCCAACCAGCTTTGGATGTCCTATTCATTTGTATTTTATCAATGATGGTAAAAGTAAATTTAGCCTTTTGCCCTTGAGGAAAAAAATGCCTATATTAGATTAAAAATGATAAGCTAGTAATATTGCAATAGGGAATGGATGGCAAATAATGGACGGGTTCATAGTTACTAGGTATTTTCACCAAAGAGGACATTTTCAAGACGGCAGCATCCACCCCATTTACAACACAGTACAATATCAGCGATGCATCTACCTACTGTGGGAGTAGAACCCATAGCCTTCTGTATTAAAAGCAAGTACATTACCTGTTGTGCTATTAACAAAGCAAGCAGTCTCAGCATAAGCAGCACTAAACTTCTCTTCCCCTGCAGCTCTCAACTCCTTGTAAAATCTACTCGACAATCGGCTGTATCTCTCAACTTTGCAGCAGAAGAAATCTGGAAAATGCCAAAATGTATTGTGGAGTGACAAAAGCCCAAAGATCAGGGACACATTTTAAACATTGCTTGTATAATCTTGGAAAGTTGCTAGAATAAAATTTGGTGTTACTACCATGCATTTTACTGCCAAGTCTTGAACCCAGGACCCTGTGCAAAACAGTCAAAGCAACATACCACTATGCCAACTCAGCTGTTTTGTGAAAGAGAAAAAGACTGAAACATAAATGGCTACCATTTAGTGAATTCAGTTCTCACCATAGCTATCAACCACTTAGCACAAAACACCTGGACAAAGCCAGTAATGAGGGAATACAGGCCTCAAACATATTCAATGAGTTCAGTACTCACCATAGCTTTAAACCTTAGCACAAAAAACCTGGATGAAGCCAATAATGTCAGTCCCAAAAATAGGGACACATTTCAAATATTCATCTTATAAACTTAGAAAATTGCTAGAATAAAATGTTTTGTGTTGCTATGTACTTTTGGCAGAATATGAAGTCTGAAATTCAAATGCCTGTCAGTTTTATTTATTTAACATTTGTTAACCAGAAAAGTCTGGCGCGGAAGAAAAGCCAATTTTCAACAGAGGCCCAGAGAGAAATATTGCAGATACATGTCTTTGTAACATGGGAGGACACCAGAGCAAACCCACACAAGCACAGGGAGAACATGCATACTCCACACAGAAGGCAACCCAGCCAAGAATCAAACCAGAGAACCTCTAGCAGTGAGGCAACAAAGCTGCCACTGCACCATCAACTATTTAAGGGATTAAATACTCATAAACCACAGATTTTACAAGGAACAGAACAGAACAAAATATGAGGCAAAAATCTCCAAAAGTTTCACAAATGGTGGTGGGTAGGGAATTCAGGCTCTTGTTACCTGTAGCCAAGGTACATGATATAAGCAACACCAGCAGGTATCCTCAGTTCTCTCTAGCCACCGGTACTCACCAATTGGGGCATTACACACACACACACACACACACACACACACACACACACACACACACACACACACACACACACACACACACACACACACACACACACACACACACACACACACACCTTTCCATCCTTGCATCTCATACCTGCCAAATGCACGAACCTGCAACAAGCAGTAATCCAAAGCAAGGCTCAATAGCTTTCTAAGCTAGTAATCCACAGCAAGACTCAATAGCTTTCTGCACACACACCTTTCCATCCTTGCATCTCATACCTGCCAAATACATGAGCCTGCAACAAGCAGTAATCCACAGCAAGACTCAATAGCTTTATAAGCTCGCATTCTTGCCAGAATGCACACTTCAGGTTTTGCGGCTCTTTCTTGGAATGGTCCAAGACTGCTGACTCTGCAGGCCAATCCCCTTCCAATCTATGCTATTAACACTGCATAGACTTCTGGGGAATCAGTAGTCTGCTTCCTTCTTCCTGAATGTGGACTGATAAGGCATCAGTCCAGATTCACTTGGTTTGGAGGACTGTAGGACTGTACCATTGTGGTTCACAGCTGGGGGGGGGGGCTGCAGTCCTGCAGTCCAATATCACGAGCTGGAGTCCTGCAGTCCGATATCACGAGCCGTCACTGCCTGGTAGGTTACCCTGGATCTGTACACTCTTCTTCTCCTCCTCAATGTGGGTTGGTCATCAGCATTCACAGCTTCACCACCATCAGTCTCTTACACATATTGATGTATGGAGCAACAGCAGCCCCTAACCTCACTGTGGGTTGGTCATCAGCATTCACATCCTCACCACCCTCAGTCTCTTCCACATATTGATGTATGGAGCAACAATAGCCCCTAACATTTTGTTAGATTTGTCAGGTAAAATTTCCCCATCTGTGTACACCGGTGATGTAGAGTTTGTGGGAAAAACCAAAGTGAAAGGTGTTTGCTTAGTTTATAGTAGTGTGCTAGGCTGGGCTGCTGCCTTTGTAATTGGCTGATTCTGATACAGTTCATCTGCCAGCTTTGTTAGTTTTCCTTGATTGTCTTCCTACTGCTGTTTTCCCTTCCCATTACCTACCCATTTAAGCCCCGAGGCACACCACACATACCCAGTATTCAGATGTGAACAGAGCTGCTATTTCCTGTTTTTTTTTTTTATTTGTTTAAAACCTGGTGCATGGTATGCACACCGGTTTAGGCAATGTAAATACAGCTAGGCAGCCTCAAACATCCCCCTTTCTTAGCTGTGCTTAGCTAAGGTGAAACACAGGCCACAGAGCTCCAATAAGCTTACAGCATGCATGACACTCCCCCTTATGAGGTCATCTACTCTTATACCATGGTGTTGTTGCACCTACATAGTTGGGTTCAAGCTAACACTGAGAGGAAATCTGTGATTCAGTATCAATCCCATCATTTGCATAAATCAGAATGCTAATTCATGGTTACCACACTCACACTGATCCCTCCCCTTAGCAAGCATTATTCCCTGGTATTGTTGCCTTATGCATGTCATTGACTATCATGGCAAAATGCTGATGTGGGTTTTAAAGCTTATTTCCAACTTTTTTTCTTATTTTCTGGTGGATCCCGTTTGTGCACCGCTGCCCTATACTTAAATGGCCGAAATCGGCCAATAATTTAGCAGTTATTTCCCATGCCAAAGGCCATATATTTGGCCATTGGAATGCCTACTACATTGAATACATGCTTTCTTTTGAGCTGTCTTGCCTTCATTTTGTAATTTGTAGAAATGTATTCGGTTAGTAACCGAATACATTTCTGCAGGTTACACTATTCCTGTACAGATGCCTGCCTGCTTCCTGGATCACTAATTCACCTTATTTGCATGTTTTTTATCAGCAAACGGGGTAATTAGCATACAGGAGCTGTGTCCATGCAGGAATAGTGTAGGAGCACTAGTGCACGTTCCAGGAGCTCATTCCTGGATCGCTCATCGGCCATATTGCATGCAGCAGCTCTTGCACTCTTCCAGCACGTCATGCAGGGCTTGCTGAATCCCAGGGTATATCTATTACCAGCTGTAACATAATACTCTATAACAATATAATAACAGCTATGAATGACAAATTGTGCTGTCATGTAATTTATTTAGAAAAAACAAAACAGTCAAATAAGAAAACCCAGAACGTATTTAATTGTCACAAAATAAAAACAATAAAATAACAAGTATCCAGTTAGAACTACTTTCATCTTTAACCTTGAGACTTCTTTAGACAATACATTTAGCATCACCAAGCATTTATATACCTAGTCATGTGATTAAAATAGTTTAGTGCTTTAATCCTTTGTGTTTCAGGAGAGCAACAAAATCTTCTCTGTTGTTTAATCCTGGTGGATAACAAGCATTAAGTTTGACTTGCCATAATTATTTATCTATTTATTTACATTTGTTTACCGGGAAATTCCAACTGGACACAGGTCCTTTTTCAGTGGAGGCCCGGGTAGAAAAGCTCCACAAAACAATACATTAAATGAGCAGCAGAGTACATTAAGAACAACTGAATATACATACAATAGCAAATAATACATACTGCAGCAAACATTAGCTATACATACAATATGAAACACAGTAATGAACAGATATACCAATATCTAGCTTAAGGCTAGGAGTAAAGGCAGGATGTAAATACAGATAGTATTAATTTCAAACAGATACTGTTCTAAACTCATACCTAAATCTTATATAAAAATATTGCACTAAACTCAAGCAGATATAAAGCAGAAGCTCCAGATGAAGGTGGAACATGCTAGAAGGGCTAATGGGATGGAAGGGAAGATAGAGGAGTGAGAGAGGAGACTGAGTGAGTAGTATACGTGGTAGTGAGAGGAAGCTAGGTGTAAGTCAGTTGGCTATGTATTTGGAGTCGGGATGAAGTGAGGTAGTTAAGCATGTTATAACAGGCCTGAGGGATTGAGTGTGGAGGGAAGGGGAGGGTTAAGGGTAATATTCTTTCTACCCTAATTTATTTTCAGCATCAAACCAATGTGCTTATGATTTCAAGTTCATCTGTGTTCCCTCGCCACACCAAAAATGCATCATCAATAAAACAAAAATAGAAAACTTAGAGGTTAGTGCAAAAGATGTTTAGTGACACTGGAAATCAAATCTTTATACATAATTATTCATAATTAGGAGGGTATGAACACAGTAAGGGGGTGATGGTTAATTCTTGGCTTTTTTCCAGTAATACTATATAACTAATTCTGGAAGATATAGATGTAATTCTCAATTGCAACTACTTTGAGTTTAATAACAATGTGTACTGTCAAACAAATGGAGTGGCCATGGGTGCTGCCATAGTAGTGAGTTATGCAAATATTTTTATGCATGGATGGGAAATGACACACATTTTCAACAGCATGTATATGAACAATATTCTTTTATATAAATGCTTTACTGATGATGTGTTTTTGTTGTGAAGCACATCAGGAGTTTAAATTTTTTTTAGAATATGCTATAGAATATAATGACACCAGTATAAATTATTTAGATGTGATGATATCAAAAGAAAATGGTAAATTTATCAGCAAGATATACAAAAAAAAAATACAAAATAATTATATTTTTTAGATTATTCTAGTATGCATTCCACTAGAACTATGCATAATATAATGAAGGGGCAGTTAATGAAAGCAAATAGGCTCACTAAAATGGATGGGGACTTTCTGAAATAAAGTGTGATCGTATGCAACAGATTCATCCACAGAGGTTATCCACTGGAGATGGTAGAAAATAAATTGAAAAAAGTATGCAGTATTAGGAAAAATTAAGTCAATGAGAACATGAACAACAAAAAATATGCAAGTAGTCAACAGTATAGATTCACCAGAGATCAAGAAGATAATCAGAAAAAATAGAAATATTATTAGCAATTGTTCAGAAATCATTAAAGCAGTTGGCAACAACACTATATTTCTACAGAAAAGAGGCAATAGTTTCAATATTTTTTTCAGAGAAATTTAAGCTTACCTTTGAATTGCATTCTAAAAACAGGGAAGTTCAAATGTCTCAGCTGTAGTTTTTGCAATTATTTGTACACTGGAATAGAAGAAATAAGGGTGAACAATATGCTGATTAAAATCAGAGACAGATTTACTTGCAAATCCAAGTTCATTGCATATTTAGCTCTATCAGTCATTTTATGTCAGTAGAACAGCTAGAGAGCTTTACAAGAGAATATACGAGCACACATTTTTTATTTATTTGGAAAGGCCAATTTTCAGCAGAGGCCAGGGGAAAAATGTTCCAGATGCATGCCTTTGATCCTGGGAGGAAACCAGAGCACCTGGAACAAACCCACCTGAATACAGGGAGTACATACACACTTCACACTGAAGGTACTCAAGCCAAGAATTGAACCAGAGAACCTCTGGTTGTGAGACAACAATGCTACTGCTGCACCACTGCGCCATCCAAATATGCAATCTCAAATATTTGCAAATATGCAAATATGCAATATCAGCTGGTAATGACAAAAAGGGTTTAAGCAAGTCTTCTATTTCATCAAAATGTAAAGTGGATTTTAAATTTATTGTATTAGATTATGTTTCAAGGTATAGCAATATGTTTGATGCTGAGAAAGAATTAGGGTGAAAGAAAATTTATGGCAAGTCAGACTTAATGCTTGTTATCCACCAGGATTAAACAACAAAGAAGATTGTGTTGCTTACCTGAAACACAAAGGGTTAAACCTCTAAACTATTTTAATCACATGACTAGGTATTCTATAAATGCTTAGTGATGCTAAAATGTATTCAGTCTGAAGAAGTCTCAAGGTTAAACATGAAATTGCTAACTGGATGCTTGTTATTTTATTGTTTTTATCTTGTGACGATTAAGTAAGTTTTAGGTTTCCTATTCAGCTGTTTTTGGTTTTTCATGTTTTGAATATAACAGCTTCACCTTTGATTGAATTACTTTCCTTTTTTATGTAATTTATATAGATTTAACTTCAGCCTTTGACATGGTCATGCACAAAACACTGATCAATAAATTAGAACAACTAGGTACTGATGTAGCTGCATAGGTTACAGATAGGACTTGGCAAGTATCATACAGCAATTCGACAGGTGAAATTTTAGGTTACAGTCAGGGTGCCCCATAGTGCTCTGTCCTAGCCTCATAGTTGTTTATATTGTATCTTTCAAACATATCTTTTTCATCTGAGGTGTACAACAGTCTGTAAGTAGATGACTCAAAACTGGGGAAATTGATTACATGTGGTACAAATAGGCCATATCTGCAAAAGAGCTTGACTAAATTGACCATTCGGGCACAGGAATATGCTGATAAATTCGTCAAAATCTAAGCATACGAAATTTAGGAGACATAAATTGAAAGGTGAATATTTAATATAGCATGCAGTGATTGAAACTGTAGTTTCATTTAAGGACTTGGGTATATGGGTAGATCCTACTTTGAGTTTTTCTAATAATATCAACCATTTGGTTAATGATAGTTATAGAACTATGGCTTGTATAAAAAGATTTATAAAGTCTAGGAAATCAGAAATGATGAGGTATTTCTTTGTTAATTACATTAGACCCAAACTTGAGTCTGGAATAACAATATGGAAATCTTATAAGAAAACAAGCATGAGTAAACTGGGAAAGAGTACAGTAGAAATATACCGAGGACATCAACTGATGTGAAGATTTAAGTTAATTACAGTAGAAATATATCAAGGGCATCCATTGATGTGAAAATTTAAGTCAATATGAAAGACTATAACATCTGAACATGTACAGTGTCTCATATAGTTATTTAAGAGAACTTATTCAGGTATATAGGGAATTTAATGACAACTACCTCTGGGAATGTTTCGGGTTATTAAAATGTATAGAGAATCATCAGTCAACTTATGTAGAAGATTCTATAGGAATGAGAAGTGTCCTAAGTGGTTCTCTAAGAGAGCAGCTGATGCATGGAGCAAACTATCAAATTACATTAAATCAAGAACTAATTTTGTTGTATTTAAAAACAGCCTGAGCACTTATTATGGCAACAACTGTTTTGGTATATTGCCAGAATAGAAGGGGCTTTAATGCCCATGCTTGCATGCATATATGTGTGTGTGTGTGTGTGTGTGTGTGTGTGTGTGTGTGTGTGTGTGTGTGTGTGTGTGTGTGTGTGTGTGTGTGTGTGTGTGTGTGTGTGTGTGTGTATATATATATAGAGAGAGAGAGAGAGAGAGACACACACACACACACACACACACACACACACACACACACACACACACACACACACACACACACACACACACACACACACACACATACACTCGTCCTTAGTGATTCTTTCAGGTTCATTCATTTCATGATAGCCTGTTTGTCATACTCAGTATCATGGGAGAGGTGGTATTTATGCTAACAATTAATAATGGACATAATAAAGCAAAGCACCTATCCTAGGTGGAATTCCAGTACAGCAGATCGCAACACACACTCATGCATACATACATACATAAATTGTATTATGGGAACTCTGGAATTATTATCTTAATGGAAACAAGCATTTTAACATCTTAAAACCTTTCAGAACAGACTTGGCAAGAAGTTTTTCTAAACAAGTAAGACATTTTGCTAAATAATATCTTGTTTGCAAACAAAGAGATATAGAGGTATGCTCATTTCTCAAAAGCAAAAAGTTTTGATAATTAGTTCACTCTTTGGTATCATAAATTTCTAGATTTAGGTTCATAGGTCTGTTCTAGGCTAATGGCCCTGGAGCCTTTACAAGCCTATCCCATAGGATTACCCTGGCATTGTGCCAGCCAACCTTAGTTCCCAGTGCCTCTGTCAAGTAGAGCCACTGGAGTGAACCCCTGGGTGAATTTTCTATTTCCCATACACTCACCAAGATTTCTCTTGAAGAGGGCCAGTGTGGTGCTTTGTCTGACATGCATGGGAAGTCTATTCCATAGCATGGGCAGTCACTGTGTTATGAACCTGTCCCTCCAACATGTTCTGTTGATTGTTGTAATGAGGTTAAGGCCTCTGGAGTATGTAGTGCAGATGGATTGGGATTTCTTTAGCTGTAGCATTTATAACAGAGCTGGGTCAGACATGGCTTTGTAAGTCAAGCAGAGATCGCCTCTAAGTAGGTGATATGAGATAGAGAATAGTTGGAGTTTTTTGAGTCTGTCCATATAGGACAAGTGTTTAAGGCCTAGGGTCCTCTTTGTGAGGTACTTTTGCGACCTCTTCAGTTGTTGCAGGTGTCTAGTGAGGTACATGCCAAATGGGGCATTGTACTCGATGATTGGCCTAATGAGGGAAGAGTAGAGGGAGACAATTACCTCTTTCTTCCTGGATGCAAAATCCTTAGTAAAGAGAAGTGCCACATCAAAGGACTTTCTGACCACAGTTGCAATGTGGTGGTCAAAAGAGTGGTTGGTGTCAACCTGTACTCCCAGATCTCTCATAACACCTTCTGTGTTCAGTGGACTACCATCGATGTGGTAATTCATGAGAACTGTGTTTTTCTCAAAGGGGATGACGACACGTTTTTTGGCATTGAGCTTAAGGCCATGGTTCTTACATCAGTCATTGGTCTCAGTGAGACCTTTCCGTGGGATGTCAACATCACTTGGGGAGTTAATAATAGCTCCCAAATTGCAATCGTCTGCAAACTTTGTCAGCCAGAGTCCCTTCATGTTGGCCTAGACTTTAGAGAAGTAGATACCAAATAGGAGAAGACCCAGGACAGAACCCTGTTGACTGGTCGGCAGTCTGACTTAGAGTCAGCTACTTTCACAATGTGGGTTCTATCTGTGAGCCAGTTTGCAACCCATCTGGTTATATAGGGGTTGATGCCTAGCTTAGTGAGTTTTTCCATGATCCCTGAGTGAAGAATGGTATCAAAGACCTTGGCCAGATCAGATCAAAGTAGGCTGTATGAACCTCCTTGCCTTCATCCACAGCTCTGGTGACTGACTCAAAGAAGTCAACCAAGTTGAGCAAGCATGAACTACCTTTAACAAAACCAAACTGTGTGGGATCCAGAGTTTGGAGATTCCCTATATCCTTGTTTATTAGGACCATGATGATGCATTCCATAGCTTTGCATATCAAACTCATCAAGCTAATGGGGCGATGGTTCCCAGGGTCTGTAGTCGCTCTTCCTTTGTGGAGAGGGATGACTGTAGCAGTGCACCATTCAGTAGGGACAAAGCCTGAGGTGAGGCTGTGATTGAACAGGGCACACAGGTGAGGTGCCAGTTCTCTCTGCAGTTCATGTACAACACAGCCAGGGATATTGTCAGATCCCATAGAAGCTGTATTCTTGGCCTTGGACAGTGCTGTTTTAACCTGTGCAGCAGTAATACTGAGTGCCTGGTAATGTACTGGTATTGTGATTGATCCTTTGTGGGGGTGAGAGGGGCAATGTTGGCACTGAATCTGTTGGCCAGTATATTGGCAATATCTGTTGGCTTGGTATAGGAGGTACCATTGTGCAGTAGCTCAGAGCAAATCTGGGTATTGCCATGGAGATTCTTTACATAACTATAGAAGGCCTTGTGGTTGTCTTTACTATCTGCTGCAATTCTGTTTTCATAGCTAGCTTTAGAGGATTTGGTGAGGGATCTCAACTTTTTGTTGAGTCTGATAAGAGAGTTTTTCCGGTCTTGGGACTTCACCTTATTCCGCATCAGTTTCCTCCTTCTGTTGTAGAGTTTGTTTATGGCAGGGGACCACCAGAGTGGCTTCCTTTTTTTGGAGGAGAGTGTCTTGGTTCTATTGGGTATGACGAGATCCATGCATTTGTGTACATGTTCGTACAGTGCATTGGTGTATGATTCAGCGGTCATGCAACTATTCTCCATTTGCATGGGTGCCATGAAGTTAGCCACCTCTGTTTTTAGGAGCACAAAGTTAGCTTTGGAGAAGTGTTGCATGGTCGTTACCTTTGCGGGGGGTGGGGAGTTAGAGGGATGTGGATTTCCTAGGTGAATAGTTTGTGGTCAGATCTAACCAGGGAGGAGTTGACTATTGGTGTAGAGCAACCATCACCCATGCTAGTAATGACCAGGTCAAGGATGTTGCTACCTCTAGTGGGGATAAGAATGAGCTGGTCCAGGGCATTGGAATTAATGAATTCCAGGAAATGTTGGCAAGTGTATTGGTACATGAGTATTTTCCCAGTTAATGGAGGGGTAGTTGAAGTCGCCCAGTATGAGAGTATTAGTCTGGACCCTAATATTCTCCAGGGAGCTTAGGAACATGGACGGTGAGTCTTGGGACATAGTTATGGACCTATAGCAGGCTACGACCTGAATCGCTGTCTTACCAATGTTAGCTGCACCTGAAGTATCTCTGATGCATTATGTTGGGCCACCAGTCTGGAGGTGTATGCATCCTTTATGAATATGGAAATGCCACCACCTTTGGAGCTTCAGTCCAAGTTCTGGGGCCGAAAGATGTGGAATGAGCTACAGCCTGGTAGTGCAGGTGTGCTTTCTGCTGCGTTGAACCAGGTCTCTGTTACAGCACAAATGTCGATGTTCTCCATTTTAAGGAGTGCTTCGAGCGAGTGCATTTTGAGATTTAGACTTCAAAACTTTTGAGATCAAACACAATATATCTTATTTTCTTTTGCAAGTTCAGAATAATGCATATACATATCATCCTTTCTTTTCAGTAATTGCATGTAATTTCTATTAGTTCCTTTTCACAAGTCTTCTCTTTGCTTCCCTGGAGATTCCATCAATAAATCTAGCAGTCACATATCACTTCCTGGTACTTCCAGGTGCCCCAGAGCCAAGAGAAATAAATGGGCCCACTTCAGCACTCTAAAATGCAACCAAAAAGCAAAAATAAAAATGCAATATAATATGTCAAAATATTCATATCTTTAATAATTGTTCCAGTAAAATGTTAGAAAATCAATCCATCCAACAACATCAGAAATTACCACGGAGCCAAAAGCATATACCCTTTTTGATGGGTTTCCATCAATTTACCATTTTCTATTGAAATGTTGAATGATAGCAAGTCTGGGGCATTCTTTCCTTGTTCTGATGGAGACCCCAAGCCTGTTTATTAACAGTATCCGTAGTGGATAAAATCATATTTGTTACACATATATGAGATTATTCATAGCTCTTTAAAATAGATTAAGATGTTGAATTATGTTTCCTTTTCCTAGATGACTTATTTGATTTTTGATATTCTGTTTTGCTTGACAAATTTCACTCTACCTTTGTGATTTCTCCACATGTGCAGTCTATTAAGATAAAATCCTCTGAGTCCCTATACAGCGTATTCAGTTTCTTTCGCCCCTGTTCAGATTACATGATTTTGGAAACAAGGCACTATTCTTTTACAGTAAAAACAATTGCTCCTTGAATAAAAATGTATGAGCCGTAATAGTGCTATATATATTAGGATTCACCATTGGGCTAGTTTGGATGCTATTAGGTGTTGGCTATTTTCAGTACAATTGTATATTTTTTTATTTTAACAATTGTTTCATCATGTTTAACTAATATTGTGTCAGGTAGCAATGTTTTTTATTTTGGTAATGATTCCTATTTACAACCGAAAGGTATTGCTATGTGGGCATCTTTTGCCTCCATTTACATGGACCATTTTATGGGATACTTGGAACACATCAATATATAATTCAATGCATAATTCATTTCTATATGCTTTTTATAAGTGGTGCCATTTCTTGGATGACATTTGTGTATTTGGAAGTCTGATTTAGGTGATCTCCAGGAATTTGTTTCTTATCACAATGAAATTATGATGGACATATCTTGTATTTCTAGCCATCATTCAGAAAGTATTGCATTCCTATTCAGAAAGTATTGCATTCCTAGAAGTACTTGTACTCAAAAATGTGGATGGGGCAGTCTTCATGACTTTTTACAGGAAACCCAGTACAAAAAATGCCCAATTTGATTCTAAGAGTTGTCATTAAAAAAATATCTTAATGAATATACCAAAGTCTAAGTTTATGAAAGTATGCAGGGACAGAATTCCAGCACAATATTTTGAAGTTATAATCAAGATTTTTTATCAAAACAGTTTGATCCTACTCTTATTTCAAATACTAAGAATGAGATGGGAGAAATTTGCTATCTTACAAACCTCAGCCCCTTTAAGTAAATTTTGGTATACCATTGTCTTGACATTTGTAAAAATATGGAATTTGCATCCATTAGTACCTTTAAAATATTTCATATTCAGCAGCTAATTACATGCCATAGCAAAATTGGGAATTTATCTAGCCACCTGTTCATTATTCACCTTTTTTACATTGGTAAACTTTGTGCAAGCTAAAAACTCATATAGAGGAACATGTGAGTGGCATCAGATGTAAAAAAATACCAATGCTTTATATAAGCACATTTTAACAAATGCAACTGCACATTTTTTGTTTAGAGACATAGAAAATATTGATATTAATGCTCCTAATAAATTGGGGCAGCAAGTTTTATAGGGTCATAGGTTTATTTGCAATTACTAGGCTGACAACTGTAAAGGGCCTTTCTAAGCCTAGCCTTGCTTCCAAAATATATTTTTCAGGTTTTGACACCACTCATTTTATTAGCGTTATAGCATGGGTATGGATGATCAAGCATGTACAAGCTTCCTCTTTCTAATAGGGACATAAACATATGATTTCCCATCCACTGACCCAAGTCACACTTGAATGAGTGCAGGGAAGAAGTCTGCTTCACATGGATGTTCCAGAGAAGGGATAGTCTTTGAGACACATGCCTGTACCTCCTATGTGTCTTATTTATTCTACAAATGAGGTTTAGGTCCCTAGATCATTTTTTCCTAATGCCATTTGCTTTGCTGATGTTTAACAGATCCATAAGGCCTGGATCAGAGGATGCTTTGAAGGACAGGCATAGATTGTCTCTCAGCTCTATGTAGAAGACAGTGTGTGAGGATATATCTTTGGGCTGGTCTGCACAGGACATGTTGTCAACACCATGTATTCTTTTTGTAAGGAACTTTTATGAATGCTCTAGTTGCTGCATATTCTTGATCAGGTACATACTGAAGGATGCATTGTACTCAATGATTGATTTAATGATGACTGAGTACAACAGAACAATTACATCTTTGGACTTAGAGGCCATCCCCTTCCTTATAATTTGCGAAATGTAGAGTGATTTCCTTGCTACAGTAGACACTTGATGGTCAAAGACCAAGCCACTGTCTGCATGTATTCCCAGATCCCTGATCACAGGGTCAATTGATATGGGAGTATTATCAATGTACTAATCTCCACTGGTAGTTGTCTTTCCTAAAGACACTATTATACATTTTTTGGCATTGTGTTTTACACTGTGACTCTTGCACCATTTACTAGTCTGTATCAGGCCTTCTTGGAGGATATTTTTGTCTTTCAGGGATTCTATTATTGCAGCTAGTTTGTGGTCATCTGTGAACTCTGTGAGCCAGAAGCCTTTTATACTTGGCTTGACATCTGAGAAGTAGATGCCAAAAAGGGTTGGCCCCAGCACTGAGTTCTGGGGGCTCTGCTAGTGCCCCCCCCCATTTTGTGGTGGTAGACTCACCTATCCTGACTTCATGTGACCTATCTGTGAGCCAGCTGACTGTCCAGTGGGTGAAGTAGGGGTAGGGTTTATACTTAATTTTTTGAGCTTGTCCGTTTTGTAGAGAATACCTTGGCCAGGTTAAGGTACGTGGTATGCATTATTTTGCCCTTATCTATTGCTTTGGTGACCTTTATAAAAAAAAAACAATAAAAAAAATGGATTGAGATACTAAGTGGTACATTCATACCTGATCTAAACGAACACCTGTAATAATATCTTCAATCATTTGGTGGTAGCATGTACTTGTACATTTTATTTTTATTAACTTATTCGACATAAATCTCTTTTTTGGTACTAGTTTAAGTAAACATAAACCATGGATTTACAAAGGCATATATTGTGAAATGTTTAGTATATGGTGGTGTGTTAAGTAATTATTTAATTTGTTTGTGATGTCATTATTTCACATAAACTATTATACTTGATCAGTTAAACCAGATCACACTGAAGAAGGTGGGAGGTCCCATCAAAAATGGTATGTGGATTTGGTTCCCTGACCAATTTCCCATACAATGGAGTTTCTTCTACTTTATGCAATGGAATGCAAAATGGTGAGTTTTGTTTGGATGAAGCTTCTTTCTAATCAGTTCAGAAAGTCCCGCTACTGACAGGCTGTAGGGTCATCATTGGCAACCAATGGTTCATCAGTTCTGTTCATTGATGTGTTCATGGATATGGTCTCTTCTCCATCTGATTATGGCGGTGGGTTTATATCCATGCATGCCATGTTTGAAAAAAATACATATCTGGATTTTTATGACTAGATAGATGTTATTTGCATTCAGTGATTCAATTGAAATTCAGAAGAATTCTAAGATTAGTTGGATGAAAGCATTCAACAAGAAAGTTTGCTATGTGACATTATTTGCTTTAATAAATTATTCACCTCACCAGTGTGCACACATCATACACATATTATATACATATAGATAGATGGATAGATAGATAATGCTTGATACAGGGATACAGATATAGATATATCTGCACATGTAAATGCATGTGTGCTGTGTATGTACACGTGCATTGTCTAGCTGTTTGCCTGTGTATTGCACTTTAATATTAGAACTATTGTTATTAAGTGATGTGTGACCATATGGAGCATAAGGTTTATGACTATGTGTTGCTAGTCCTATAGCCTGCAGCAGTCCTATGTTTGATTACCCCCATACCTCCATTTGCTCTTGTGTGAGTCATAGCAACCCACTTCACCTAGCATTGCTCCAGGGTTGTTGCTGTAAAGGAGATGTGTCCAATGGGCTTACCCGGCTAGCATTTTTTGAAAACTGTACATCCTTGATGATTGACAGCAGAAAAGTGCAACATTAAACAAACATAGATGTTATTTCTGATTATATCATGAGAACTATGGCATCTTTCTATAATATGAATTTGAAAACACCAGAGGGAATGTGGGTACAACATTGGTAGAGGCACAGGCTGCCTCTAAAATTGGTATTGGGGAGTTTCATTAACATGGTAAGGCAGGAATCAATGGAATAATCCCACAGTGATGGCTAGCTTTGTGACAATTTTCATCTCAAATAGTAATTACCGTATAAAGGATTCTGTAGTTTAAATATGTGCAACACATACTCAATGACAGCAAATGTAAGCATTTCCTTTACTGCATAAAGGTGATAGGTGGGATAACAAAATATATTTACTGGTTCCCACAGGACAATACTAAGCCTATCTTTCATACATGCAGTACCTTGCTTTGTGCTGCCTCCTTGCTTTTTTGTACTGCATCCAGAGTTCCTCGTCTTAGCATTAATGTGAGATACATCAAAAATGACTACAATTCAGTTTTTGTTGTCCCTCTGTTTTCTTTAAATACTCCAGTAGCCATGAAAAAGCGGGTTTAGGTTAAATGTTGAAATATACTGAAATTATCATGAGTATCAGAAGAAATATTTTCTGAGAAGGGTAAAGTATAATTATTCTGAGAACTGTTACACATTCATTGAAGAATTTCAGTTTTGGCCTACAGTGGTTTCTTTTTTTTTTTTTTTTTCTAAATGGGCAAAAAATTTAAGATATATGTTCAATTTATTTAATTAACATTCTGATTTAGTTTCTTAAAATAACTACAATTTGGAAATCTGTTGCAAGATCTTATGAAATACTGGCTAAGAACTCATTATTGTGAAATATAACAGAAGGGCTCTATTTTTGGCATTAATGAACTCTAATGCTTTAAAGTGCGTTACTTAGCAGTATTTCAGTATTTCCATATAGTAAATCCCTCCAGAAGCTATATTTGCTGCTGATGACAATCACACTGTCAGAAAGACATAATTTTTATTTCACATCCAAAAAGAACAAAAAGGCCTTTCAAAGTTCTAACTTTTATGTAAAATTACACTTAAATGATTGCACCGTGCATTTTAATAAAGCTGGCTTTTGACAAAGTAGGAATAAATCTTTGGCAGTCATTAAGATTCTATAAATATTTGACTCCCATATGCTCTAAATCTCTAAAAGCAAACTTTCCAAGTATATGTTTTGATATTAAATAGTTCCTATAGCTGAGCAAAAGGCAGGCACATTCTTTTGTACTCACTTTGATCTGCATTCCGATGGAAGTTAAATAACTGGTGCCATATTTGTGAGCACTTCAATTTACAAGTTTAAGTTTTGGGGATTGTGAACAAAAATTAGTGTGGATTCTCCTATTATTTTATTCTCTGGAATGCTTTTGCACCTTAGCCTGGATTCTGTAAAGCTCATGGAATCCATCTCATTACGCCGATATCAGTGCGAAACTTTGGGATAACATTGTAATATGTAAATGTACTACAAGAAATACATACTAGCTCAGCACAAAATTGAGTATTGCAGTATGAATGACACACTAATGAAATGCACATGTAATCCGTAAGTAATGGAAATGGTTGTTCAAGCACATTCTGCCATAACAAAGTTACAGAAAGAATTCAAACATCCTGATAGTTATATAGACATATGTATAACACAATCTATCCAATAATGTTAAGGACAACTACGGCATGTAACTGACTCAGCTATGACACCATAGGAAAAAAATAAAGCCAACTATCCCATGTAAGCTCCATAGCATTTGTAACATACATTTTCAGGGACAGACCCATAAATGTCTTGGACAAGTACAGATATTTCCTTAATTCATCTGCTAACATAAACTAAGTGCTTCAAAGCTGCAATGCCAGATATATATATATATATATATATATATATATATATATATATATATATATATATATATATATATATATTTTTTTTTTTTTTTTTTGATGGCACTCTTACCAGCAAGCTGAGAGACAACTATGGATACCTCTGTAATACATGTATTAATAAAGTATAGTGACTTGGACTTATGGATTCTGATGGAATCTGTAGATTTTCTAATAAAAAAATAATGGCGAAGGGCAATCACACCCACATCAGTATAGCTAACATTTGCTAAGATTGGGTTCAGGACTTGTGTGGGGAACGCAAGTGACACATACACCAAAGGAGAGTGGGAGATAGAAAAGAAGATGTGGGGTCTTGGTGAAAATGAGGGACACATAAGAGTTGGAATAGAAATATCTGAGGGAAAGTCAAAGGGGTATGGGCAATTTTTTGGATGGGAATGTGCCTCCCACTCTTTTAATTATAGAAGGAAAGGTAAACACAGGGAAAGAGGAGGAGAACATCATCACAGCAGGTGTACCCATCAAACAAATATCACAACACAAGACAGACAAGGGTTGGAAAAAAAAAAACAGTAAGGACAGGGTGGCAAATCACACTGCACAACATGGGCAATGCAAAGTTGTCAAATAGGGTGAGGATGCATACTAGTCATGGAGAAATGAACAAAAAACATATCTACCCATGCACTATCACAGTACAACATGTTGCAGTCTGTAGCAATCATCCAAAAGAAGAAGAAACGCACACGCTGTACCACGGCTGTAAACTTTATTAATAAGTAAGCGCTTTCAGGGATCCAATCACTTCATCAGACTACACATCAAACTTACTTACTAAATTTATACTAGTCCAATTAAAAGCAAAATTAATAGGGAATCAGTCCTTAAAGGAACTATAGCATCTAAAATCAGCATAAAAGACATACATACATACATTAAAAAACCTTTATAAAACACATAAAGCTACTAAATACATCTCCTATACGATAATAATAATAATAAATAATAGAATACTGCTAAATAAGGGAATCAGTTCTTCAGTGGTCAAGATTGTAAAAAAGGTTTCAATGACACCTTATTATTAAGGCCTGGCAATTTATTTGCATTATACAACATTATCCACTTCTGTTCTGAGGCCTCACTGTAGTTCACCAGGTCACCTCCTCTCCTATTCTCATGTAGTACCTCTAATACAAAAAACTTAAATATGTGATTGGATCCTTCAGTTTTATTATGTACAGCAAGAGCACAACTCTCTTTGCAATTCTTAATATCTCTGTAGTGTTCAAGTATCTTGTCCTTAAGGTGCCTATTTGTCTTACCAATGTAATAAGAAAAACATATGATACAATATGTAAAATAAACATTAGGTGTCTTGCAATCAACATAATTACTATTAAACTTGCAACCTAGATGGGGGTGTGTAAAACTAGCACCTGAGTGGATATTATTTTGAAAAGTAAAATTTGGTTTAATATCTATAACATCCTTTAAACCATCGATAGTAGATAGGATACCCCAATTTCTGGTAATGACATCACATATTGAATTAATGTTGCTGGAAAATGTTAAAGGCATCCTTAATTTATGGTCAGCCATCCTAACATTTACACATGTTTCTGTAGTGCTATTTAGATTACCAATTAATCTTCCATTATAATAGGGTTTGCAGTGGTCACCCCTGGCTTTCCATGCCTCGTTTATATATCCATCAATCATAGAGCCTTTGTATCCTCTTTCACAAAACTCTGACTTCAAACTTAGAAGTGCATTATGGAGTTCTGTGTCATCATTACATAGTCTCATCACCCTAAATATTTGCTCTTTCACTACATTACGCTTGGTATAATTAGGATGCATACATGTGTTATGAAGAAGGTTTTTCTTCCTAACCGGCTTCCTGTAGAGATGTGTCTTAATATCATTCAAAGAGTCCTTACTTACAGTCACGTCTAAAAAATCAGTGGTATTTATAGAATATTTAGTAGTGAAATTAAGGAAGCTTGTGGTTCCATTTAAATAACAAATGAACTCCTTCAACTCATATTCTGTACCCTTCCACAACAAAAAGATGTCATCCACAAATCTAGTATACCAGGCAATAGGGCGAGCATATACTTCATTAAGTAAGACAAAAGAATGTTCCTATTGCACTAATGATAGGTTGGCATAGCTATTGGCACTAGCTGTGCCCATAGCCACGCCAATCTTTTGCATATAATAGTCATTACCAAAAATAAAAATATTGTTATTCAGAACAATGTCTAAGAGAGTGCAGATCAATTCACATTTACTGGGACTGAACATTGCATTATTCATCATTATTTTCACATTATCTATCCTCCATTCATTTGGGATGACAGTAAATAGAGACTGTATATCTAAAGTAATGAAGCAACAGTCCATACACATAGGGTCCCATTTCAATCTAAGCATCTGTAAAATGTTTTAGAATCTTTCAAAACACTATCACAACTATCCAAAATAGAGTGCAGATTATTTTCAATATATATATATATATATATATATATATATATATATATATATATATATATATAGACAAGGGCTCAGTAGCCCATCCTCTTCTGAACACTATCGGGCGCATAGGTGGAACTAGGGGCCACTTATGTACTTTAGGCAACCCATACATAATGGGAATAACAGGATGGCTAACACTGAAATAATCAAACAATGATTCATCAATCATGCCTGTAATCAATAAATCAAACACAAAAAAATGATATTCTATCTATAATGCCCTTCGTTACTGTAGGTGCTATTGATTGATAAGTCTCAGCATCACTTAATAAAAGGTACATCTGCTTCAGATATAACTCCTTATCAAGAATAACAATCCCCCCTCCCTTATCTGCAGGTTGTATTTCTACAGAATGTAACATTTTCAGCTCATTCAAAGCAACCAAGTCATCTTTAGACATGTTAATAAATGTATTAGACTCATACTCAGAGCTTAAGACTTTACTAATCTGTCACTCATAAACTTCAACAAAAGTATCAATGGTTGCATTATTCGGGGGAACATAGACACTCGTTTTTTTAAAAATGCATTTAGCATATTCAGGAACTGTAGGAAACATTGCTCTTAGCATTAAATTCCTACCAAATAACTTCAAATCTTTTAAGACATCAGTTAACACTGCTTTTTTAACTGGAATAAAACTCAGACCCTTATTCAGACATCTCGTTTGAGCCCCAGTTAGTAAATGCGAAGAGATATTAAAGATCAGACCTGTTTGAACCTTTTTCAGTTCTGTCCTTCTGCACTCAATGGTCTCCGTGGACTCCGTGAATTGTGGTTCTTTGAGTGTCCCCTTATAGGAAGGGGATTCTTCAATAAAAAAATGGTGGTATTGCTTGAAAGATGTGCTTCATTTACATTCCTCTGATCGCTGTAAGATGGACGCTGAAAATTAACTTCTTTAGGTTTTACTACAGGGCCCTCACTTATATTAGTAGGTAGCAGCAGTTTATTGGAGGAACTGGTAGAACTGGTGTCAGTAACTGGCTTGTTTATATCCTCAGGCCCATTTCCCTGCTTCTATGAAGCTGTAGCTATTTGAACATTCGATGATGTAGAGGCAGGGGACATCTGACTCATTAGTTCTACCTGGGCACAACTCTCCAGACCTATAGAGCTACTAGATTCAACATTAGCTCCACGCTGTATATTATTCGTGGGGCATTCTCTCGCCAAAGTGAAAACATTTCCTATCTGGAAGTCAAGAAAGTCCCTATTTAATTTATGAATTTTAACTGCCAATAGCCTCTTATCATAGCCTTCTATGTTATCATATAATACCTCCATCTTATTGCCCAACAGGTCAGGGGAAAAGTGTTCATATATATCATTATATAGATTTATAATGTCTCTAGCCAGTGTATCTTCTTGTGGCCTAAAGAATTCAATGAGGAGATACAAATAGCATGCACAACAGTCCATGTAGGTTTCAAGTTTAATAGTAATTGTTATGTTGATTGCAAGATGCCTGATGTTGTTTATTTTACATATTGTATCATGTTTTTCTTATTACATTGGTAAGACAAATTGGCGCCTTAAGGACAGGATACTTGAACACTGCAGAGATATTAAGAATTGCAAAGAGAGTTGTGCTCTTGCTGTACATAATAAAACTGAAGGATCCAATCACATATTTAAGTTCTTTGTATTAGAGGTACTATGTGAGAATAGGAGAGGAGGTGACCTGGTGAACTACACTAAGGCCTCAGAACAGAAGTGGATAATGTTGTATAATGCAGATAAATTGCCAGGCCTCAATAATAAGGTGTCATTGATACCTTTTTTTAAAATCTCAACCACTGAATCACTGATTCCCTTATTTAGCAGTATTCTATTATTCATGATTATTATTATTATTATTATTATTATTATTATCTTATATGAGATGTATTTAGCAGCTTTATGTGTTTTGTAAAGGTTTTTTAATGTATGTATATATGTATGTCTTTTATGCTGATTTTAGATGCTATAGTTCCTTTAAGGACTGATTCCCTATTAATTGGGTTTTTAATTGGACTAGTATAAATTTAGTAAGTGAGTTTGATATGTAGACTGATGAAGGGGTTGGATCCCTGAAAGCGCTTACTTATTAATAAAGTTTACAGCCGTGGTACAGCGTGTGCATTTCTTCTTCTTTTGGATATTTATGTTTTGTGCACTAGCTGTTTTATTAGTTGGATAGAAATGTTTATTTCTTATGTGGCAATCATACCTGGATGTGTATGACCAATGGTGCATGTGTGCTGTAGGATCACAGTACACACTGGCTAAATATACACATGCCCAATTAGTAGTACAGGTGTAAGCCAAGAAACATCACAGATGAGCAAATGCAGGTATAACAATGGTAGAGAACTTCAGCAGAGGACAGAACCAAACCTATGACCATGCATGTGAAAGGCAAACAACCAACCACATTGCCAAACATAAGTACTGCAGAAGAGCCACAAAAGCTGCAACATACACAAGTAGATGTACACAACCCAAACAAACATGTAATGGAATGTGCATATATTACAAATGTATACTATATCAAAGGGCAATACACAGTTGTATGTATGTGTGTCTGTCTGTCAGTGGTATAAATGGAATGCACATGAAATCTAGGTCGATACACATACATACACCATCATCATCTTCTTTCGGCTGTTCCCATTAGGGGTCACCACAGCGGATCATCTGTTTCCATTTCTTTCTGTCCTCTGTGTCTTGCTCTGTCACACCAACCACCTGCATGTCCTCTCTCACCACATCCATAAAACTTATCTTAGGCCTTCCTCTTTTCCTGTTACCTGGTAGCTTCATCCTTAGCATCTTTTTCCCAATATACTCAGCATCCCTTCTCAGCACATGTCCAAACCAATGTAATCTTGCCTCTCTGGCTTTGTCTCCAAACCTTCCAACCTGGGCTGACCCTCTAATATACTTATTCCTAATCCTGTCCACCCTCATCATACCCAGTGCAAATCTTAACATCTTTAACTCTGCCACATCCAGCTCAAACTCCTGCCTTTTTGTGAATGCCACTGTCTCCAACCCATATAACATAGCTGGTCTCACTATCCTCTTGTAGACCTTCCCTTTCACTCTTACTGGTACTCATCAGTCACAAATCACTCCTGACACTCTTCTCCACCCACTCCATCCTGCCTGTACTCTCTTCTTCATCTCTCTTCCACACTTACCGTTACTCTGAACTATTGATCCCAAGTATTTAAACTCATCCACCTTTGCCACCTCTACTCCTTGTATCCTCACCATTCCTCTATCCTCCCTCTCATTCACACACATATATTCTGTCTTAGTCCTGCTGACCTTTATTCCTCTTCTCTCTACAGCATATCTCCATCTCTCCAGGGTCTCCTCCACCTGTTCCCTACTCTCACTACAGATCACAATGTCATCTGCAAACATCATAGTCCACGAGGACTCCTGGCTGATCTCATCACCATTGCAAATAAGAAAGGGATCAGAGCTGATCCTTGATGTAACCCCACCTCCACCTTAAACACATCCATCACTCCCACCGCAGACCTCACCGCTGTCACACTACCCTCGTACATATCCTGTACCACTCTTACATACTTCTCTGACACTCCTGACTTCTTCATACAATACTACAACTCCTCTCTAGGCACCCCGCCATATGCCCTCTCCAAGTCCACAAAACCACAATGTAACTCCTTCTGACGTTCTCCGCACTTCTCCATCAACATTCTCAGAGCAAACATCACATCCACAGTGCTCCCTCCCAGCATGAAACCACACCACTGATCACCAATCATCACGTCCCCTCCCAACCTGGCCTCCACCACTCTTTCCCATAACCTCATGCCATGACCGATCCAACCCAATCCCTTCATGGTTACTACAGCTCTGCACATCACCCCATTCCCAAAAATCGGTACCAAAACACTTTTTCTCCATTCCTCAGGCATCCTCCCACCCTCCAAGACCTCACCAAACAATCTTGCCAAAAACTCCACTGCCACCTCACCCAAACACCTCCACACCTCCACAGGCACATCATCTGGACCAACAGCCCCTCCATTCCCCATCCCCCCACAGCTATCCCTACTTCTTCCCCATCAATCCATTGCACCTCACGATTCACCATCCCCACATAATCCAACCCTCCCTCCCTCTCATTCTCTCCATCCATCAACCCCTCAAAGCACTCCTTCCATCTCCCCAACACACCCTCCTCGCCTGTGAGCATGTGTCCCTCATTATCCTTTATCACCTTTACCTGCTGCACATCTTTCCTAGCTCAGTCCCTCTGTCTAGCCAATCAGTACAGATCCTTTTCTCCCTCCTTAGTGTCCAACCTTTCATACAGCTCTTCATATGCCTTATCTTTAGCCTTCGTCACCTCTCTCTTTGCCATGCACCTCATCTCCTTATACTCCTGTCTACTATCTTCATCTCTCTGACAATCCCACTTCTTCTTTGCTAACCTCTTTCTCTGTGTACTCTCCTGTGCTTCCTCATTCCACCACCATGTCTCCTCATTATCCTTCCTCTGTCCAGCTGTCATACCAAGCACCTTTCTAGCCGTCTCCCTTATTAGCTCTGCTGTAGTTACCCAGCTATTTGGTAAACTCTTCACTGCCACCAAGTGCCTGTCTTAACTCATCCCTGAACTCCACCTCACAATTACCCTTTTTCAATTTCCGCCATTTGATCCTTGGTGCTGCTCTCACACTCCTCCTCTTCTTGATCACCAACACATACTTACACCAATGACATATAATAATATGTTCAAAAATTTACCAGTACAGCATAATAAATATAAATCCATAAAACTTTTTGGATACGAAAGAAAAATCACTTCACTTCGTGTAGTAGCTTTGAAATCTTTTAATCCAGTAGTTGAAATCTCTTAACTCCAGCAGTAAAAAACGTCCACCAAGACAACAGTATAAGAAAACTTGAAATAGATTTGAAATAAAATGAAACACTTGTATTTAAATGCTTTTGTTCGCTGTCAAGTTCATTTTAAAGTTATTTAACAGTCGACCTTCTTCAGAAATACAAAGGTTATCAACTGAACACTGTGTAAATAAAAGCTGCAATATAATTAATTCTTTATGCAAATAAGGGGAGGCGAAATAATTCTCACTAACGAATCCACTTAAGGATGTATTTTACATTAAGATTACCATTTAGCCCAGGGAGCGTGTCAGCTTGCAGTTTAATCTGCCATCTAAGCTCCTTAACTTCTAGCTGGGGGTTCCCATCTCCATAGATCTAGGAAACACTGTCTAACACTAGAAATTTAAATGTGGAGCAGGAAGGGTTGGTTAGCTTTTGTTTAGCTAGAGCATTCTTTTCATCACCTTATCTTATGGCCTGGTAATGCTCCTTAATTCGATTGCTGAGCTTCCTAATAGCTTTGCCAACATAGAACAGCCCACAGTGACTGCAAACAGCAAGGTATACTATGCAAGTTGAATTACAATCAAATGTGTCTGAAAAATGAATTACTTGTCTAGGAGTGTCTAAGGTGAAACAGTCTCCACTTGCAATGTACTGGCAGCAAACACATTTCCCACAACAAAACATACCAACTGAAGGGGGAGGTGTGGTTAAATTTTTCTGACCAGCTAGATCAAATACTGATTTGAGAGCCTGGGATCTCTTGTAACTGAAAGATGGAGCGGGATCTCTTGGCAACTGGAGATAATATCTCAGTTCCTAGAAACTATGTCCCGAATAGATTCTGCATCAACTGAAATTGGAAGAGGAAAATGCAGGCTGTCATTGGAAGATGGAGCTGGGTTTGGGCAAAAGCCTTTTGATAAAATAGAAGGGTATTTGTTGTGTCTATTCACTGCAATTTCCTCCAACAGGGTGTCCACTAAGTATGCTAGGTAGTGTTTGTCTGTGAATAACTGTTTAAGAAAGCGGCTTTCTTTGTGAAACTTTCATCTTCACTAACAATGCGGCTAAGGTATACAAATTGCCCCTTGACTATGTTCTTTTTCATAAAAAAGGGGCGTTGGCTGCCAAAATCCAAATAGTTATTGCGGAAGGTTATTTTTCTGTGGATGGTCAAAGAAAACTTGTTAGTGTGGGGGTCAATGGAGAGGGTCACATCTAAGAAGTGGACAGTTTCTCCCTTACCTGAAAGGGTAAAGTCTAAAAGATCAATACTGCTGTTAACTTTGTCTAAGAACACATCAAGCTCACCTGGGACCCTGCCCAAAGGAAAAAGATGTCATCTATATAACATTTATATAGAGAGACATATTTGAAACCATCTAGTTTGGTAAGCAGATCTGTTTCCCAGGAACTCAAAACTAGATAGGCATAGGACGGGGCCATCTTTGCCCCCATAGCTACTCCCTGTACTTGCTGGTAGATGGTACCATTGAAAGAAAAGAAATTGTTTTCCAACACTAATTTCAAAAGAGCTAACAGAACTGGGACTCTATGAGAGGGGGTATTAGTGTGCTTGGCAAGGTAATCTCCTACCATAAGTAAACCCCTTTGATGTGGGGTGCTGGAATAAAGGGCCACAATGTCCAGGGTGACCAATGTACAGTGACCAGTCAAAGGAGGGCAATTATGGACCTGATTCAAGAATTCCCACGGATATTTTAAGTAGAACTGGGAGGACTGAACTAGCAGGTTTAGGAAAAAATCTAAAAGAGCTGATATGTATTCAGTCTTTGTCTTACTTGATGCCACAATATGTCTAAGAGGAGGATTTTTTTGATCTTTATGTGTTTTGGGGATCTTAATGTAAAATGTATCCTTAAGTGGATTCGTTAGTGAGAATTCTTTCCCCTCCCCTTCTTTGCATAAATAATTAATTATACAGCAGCTTTTATTTACACAGTGTTCAGTTGATAACCTTTGCATTTCTGAATAAGTTTGACTATTAAATAACTTTAAAATAAATGGCAACAAACAAAAGCACTTAAATACAAGTGTTTCATTTTATTTCAAATTTATTTCAAGTTTTTTTATACTGTTGTCTTGGTGGACATTTTATACTGCTGGATTAAAAGATTTCAACTACTGGATTAAAAGATTTCAAAGCTACTACATGAAGTGAAGTGAAGTGCTTTTTCTTTCATATCCAAAACTTTTTATGGATTTATAAGTATTTGGACAACTTTTTGACAATGTACAGTTCTTTTGGCATAAAAAATATAGCAGGCTGAGCACATGAAAGTGAAAATAATACACTGGGTAACACACAAGTATAATAACAAGGAAGTATTGCAAGCATTAGCCAGCAACTTGAGTACACATGTCCTGCATTGTAAAATGACCATACATGTGTTGCATGTTTACTGTGCCAAATTAATATACGGCAATAGTCAGTAGCTGCAACAAAGGCAAACATATTGGCAAAAAATAATAGCGAAATGTGAAAGTGGGGGTGGAAGTGGACAACCTTGCCTAACATGAGGATAAAGCAGGACAAGGTAAAATGCCACAATGCAAATGCATGTGCACAAAGGGTGCTGCAGAAACTATACAGAAATACATTTAACCAAGTGGAAAATGCATGTCAAATGGCCAGATTAATTGCTGATATCTACAGAACTGGACATGTATAGATCACAAATACACAGTAATGTGCAGTCATGTCACATCAACATGCATAGGTAAGCAAGCTAAACATTACAAGCACATACACATACACTGTCATGCAAATGTCGAATAAAAAATGCAGGTGTTTGTCAACCACCCAGCTCATTACAGAGCAGAGGACACTCCCATGAGCATCATTACAACACATCAGCAATAACTCAGTGAATGCTTACATGTCAAAGGTACATTTGTGTATCAGTATGTATCCAACTATGTGCCCACATATGTACATTTAGTTAATATGTACAGTTATTTGCAGAAGCTGTAAAGCAAAGTCACTACATAATAAATGTGGAAATGCCACATACAACAAACAGTGTCACGTACTGTTAAAGAATGTGCTATCTGTAACACTGTGTATAGATCAATGCTTCATTGTTGTTTGATGCAATCAGAAAGGGACGTCTGCACATAGAGAGGATATAGCTGCATATGATCTTACATGGCATCAGTATTGCCAACCCATGACAAACAATACCGCATCATGCCAGTGGGATATCATTTAAACTGTCATTCAAAACACATGTGGAATGACATGTCTATCCATTGCATACCTGACATGGCAAAACAAAATTCCAAGTCATATCACACTGTTAATGATGGAGTATGAACAACAAATGTTGTCTGTCATTCACCCCAGTAAAACACATATTTACTGGCTGCCTCTTGCAGCACTTTCTGCTGGTTAACTGCCACCATGCATGGACAGTTATATGTGGAAGGAAAGTGTAATGTGTTAATGTGTGTTATGCACACAGTGAAACAGAAGTAGATGTCACACAAGAATAACACATAAGCATGACAGATACATGGTATGCATGCACAAGAGTGCATATGCAGTCCAATCAATGAAATAGCAGTCACCATGTTGGCTGTTTAACACAAGTGGAGCACACTGGAGGGACCAGGCTGATGGATGTCAGATTCCCAAATAACCTCATGAGCTATCACCCTGAATTAATCCTGCTTACCCTGTGCTCTATCCTTAAAGAACATCCCATCATGTCCCTTATCAGTGTTTAGAACACATTAGTCGTGATCTTCCAGATCTCATCCTGATAATCATGCTGATTCTGGTCATGCTGACATCACTTCTCGGGTGCAGGCATGATGGCTTGGGCAGGGACAGCAGAGGTTTCAAGGCATTGTCTGCATCATCATCATCACCATCAACCTCTGAAGATTCTGGCAGTGGTCTGGCATGCGGTTGCCATTGTCTTCTGATCAGAGAATAACTGGCTGAACACACATCGATATGAGTACAACACTAAAAACACTGTGATATGTTCAATCACCACAGCTGGTGACATATGAGAATCTAATATATTTGGTACTAACAGTATTATATGTGTACAGCTGTATGCATTATCTACCAAAAGTATTAGCAATCAGGAGTCTAAAAATCAAAGCATTGTGACTATGTCTGCTGATAATGAACTGCTGCAATCAAATGTGTATGTGCTCAAGTGTCTAAACCTGGGCTATAACTCTTTCTACAAAAACACCCAAGGATTTAGAGGCAGATGCGATACCAGTGTTGACCTGCAGAGTGTGCTGAATATAAACTGTGCAATCAAATGTGCAAGTGTCAGTAAACCTAGGGTATATTGTACTTCAACAAAGGCACAGGAGGTGTTCAAGGCAGATGCAATACCCATATTGAACTGAAGGGCATGCTACACAGTCTGTAAATAGGACAGCAAAAACACACACAGTAGACACCCGTTCTCTCTGGGAATAAGTAGTCTATGCACAACAGACAAAGCACTGGAAAACACAGCAGTACATAAAAGTATGCCAAACAGCAGCAATAATCAAAACACTTAGACTCACAGGCAAAGTATCCACCATTAATATGTGTGACAGATACACCAAACCCACTGTTATTTAGGTTGTGGAGTACAACTCAAAAACTGTGTGCTGAAAGAATGGCTCGATGCTACATGAAAGTTCAGCATTTTTAGATTTCAGTCACAATTGTAAGTGCAGCATAATGCATATTCATACATTCTAATCAATATACATGTTATTGTGAAAAATACAGGCCTATAAACATAGGAAGATGCATTCCATTTCATAAAACAGGAAAAATAATCAACGTATGTTTCTTTCTCTGCTGCTCCGCAAGACCAGGTATCCACTTGATGCACATGGCTCATTTTCTGGCATCCACTTGATGCACATGGCTCATTTCCTGCGGCCCTCCTCCTTGCCTGAAATCAGAAAATAGAATGTATGAATAATATATTCCTCAGTTAACAGTGATATATATTTCTCAGCACTGCTTTGAAGCATTTATTTCTGAAGAACTTTATATAATCACAATACACACCTGGCATTTTTACATACTGGTGTTAACATCTTTGATCACAGATTAGAGGACAAGAAACTCAAACCTGCAACCACAGTCTACAGCCAGACTCTAACCTTGACAGCTACCTGCCTAGCTAATACATCTTAACTGAAAAAGCATGTTTTGAATGCAGTGAAAAGACTTTATTTTATGATATCAACTGGATGGGAGATGGTCTACTAATAAGGATCTTGGCTTAGGAATTCAAAGTATGAAAACACACTGGTCATTTAGGTAAACAGTTTGAAAATTACATTCATGGCAGCACTGTTTTCAGAGACATTAACAGTAATGGAGAGGATCCATTCCTCAGACAGTGGTACAGTGTCATGTAGCATAGAGCTTCTGTGAACAGAACCATGCATGTTGCTGTACATAAGGGACACAGTAAGATATGTGTGAGGACCATGATAGGCCTTGCCAAAGTGCACATCACTAGGAAAATACATACATGTTCCCTGTTCTGCATTTCACCTGTTAGTCTGCCCATCCCACTCCCTCAACACTTGAGGATGATATTGTTCTAGAGTTGACTGCAATATTTCATGAGATGCAGATTCTGATAGAACTTTTACAAAGTATACAATATTAACCAAATAATTGATCAGACATATAACAGTATTTAACAAACTTTACTGACCCTGCTATTAAATAGCTGATGATAACAGAATGTTATGGATTACGGACATACTCTTAGTAATTCAACAAATAACTAAGTTCTTTGCAACCATGCTCAAAATATATGTTAATATCAATAAGTCGAATATGCTTCTCTAAATAAATGCTATGGGTAAATTAAAGCAAGATAGCAGTTTCAGATATGTGTCCCCTCTTTGGATTTGAACACAATGCATTACAAAACCTAGGCATGCTGACCTGTTTCTTTACAAGCCAAGCTAACAGCCAACACATGCTATTGTTAAACAAGCAGGCACCTCTTCACAAACACTCCCCCAGATTCTGCATGCCTTGCATGGCGTGCAGGATTAGTGCAGGAGCTGTAGCAGGCAATATGTCTGCCGTGCAATCCAGGAACAGCCTGCAGGGGTGTGCACGAGCACTCCTGCACTAGTCCTGCATGGACTAAGCCCCTGTATGTAAATCACCACATTTGCAGGATAAATCCAAGCAAATGAGGTGAAATTGCAATCCAGGAAGCTTGAAACCAGCCGTGCAGGGCTAGTGTAATCTGCAGAAATGTACTCGGTTAGTAACTGAGTACATTTCTGCAAAATCCAAAACGGAGCCGTGACAGCTCCAAATAAAGGCTGAATATCAGTCAGGAAGCATGCAAATGGCCAAGTATAAGGCCTTTGACATTGCAAACAGCTTAAAAAAAAAAAAATCAACTTTTATTTTTTTTAGCTGATCTCGGCTGTTTAAACATAGGGCAGCGGCGTGCAAATGGGATCGGGGGGGAAATAAGAAAATAAACCTAATATAAGCATTCTAACTAAAATCACTATTCTGCCATTAAAGTTAATGCCAGGCAGAAGACAACATGGACAGTGAGTAGTGGTTGCTAAGGGGGGAGGCTCAGTGTGAGACATGTAACTATGCATTAGCAGGCAATCCTATGCAAATGAGGGGAATGATAGTGAATCCCAGTTTTCCTCAACATGTTAGTCAGGTCCCAACAGTGTAAGAGCAGGAATAGCTTGGTGCAAGCCTAGGAGTTAGCTGACATCATAGGGGGGTTTGTCAGGCATACTGTAAGCAGATTGGAGCCCTATGGCTCAGGTTTGCTACAAGCTAAGTACAGCTAAGCAAGGGTGTGTGTCTGAGCCTGCCTGGCACTCTTTACATTGCCTAAGGGGGTGTATGCGCCGTGGACAGGGTTTTAAAGAAAAAAAAAAGTTAAACCAGGAAATAGCAGCTCTGTGCACATTTGAGCACTCTGTTTGTGCAGCACACTCCTGGGCTTAAACAGGAAGGCAATGGGAAGGGAAAACAGCAGTAGGAAGGTAATCTAGGAGAACTAACATAGCTGGCAGGTGAAATGTATCAAAATCAGCCAATTACACAGGCAACAGACTAGCCCAGCCCAGAACACTACTATAAACTACGCAAACACCTTCCCCTCTGTTTTTTACCATACTCTACACCACCGGTGTATACAAGCTGGGAAGTTTTAACAAAGAAAAAACAAAATGATAGGGGCTGAATTAGCTATCATACAACTTGTTGAAGATGCTGAGGGTGGTGAGGATGTGAATGCTGTCGACCAACCCACAGTGAGGAGATAGAGAAGAGTGTACAGACCTAGGGTAACCTACCGGGGGCTACATGAGCTGGAGATAGTGGAGTGCTATAGGGTGGACAGGGACCTCCTACGACAAATAGTTGAGCTGTGCCGGCCCCACCTCACACACAGAACTAACAGAGGGGAACCCATCCCAGTGGATACCAAGGTATGTGTAGGCCTAAGAATACTAGCTACAGGTACCTTCCAAAGGCCAACTGGGGATATGATGGGGATCTCACAAGCATCAGCATCCCGGGTACTCCACCAGTTCCTGGATGGGATGTCAGCACATGTCGGTGAGTATGTATATTTCCCCAACTCCCATGAGGCGTTGACCAGCAATATGCAACTGTTCCACCAAATAGCAGAATACTCTGAGGTAGTGGGTGCTATAGACTGCACACACATATGCATCAAAGCACCACCTGGTGAGCGGGATATGGTCTACATCAACTCCAAGGGCTTCCCCTCCATCAACTGCAAGGTCGTGTGCAATGCCCAGGGCATAATAATGAATGTGTGTGCTGGCTGCCCTGGAAGCCATCACAATTCCCACATCTGGCATCTGATGCAGCTGTACCAGAGATTTGCCAATGGGGACATCCCTCACGGTTGCCTAGTGGGGGATGCTGGATATGCACTGGAGCCGTGGCTGATGGCACCCATCAGGAAAGCACACACACCCGAACAAGAACGCCATAATGAGGCACACACACAGACCAGAATTATAGTAGGGCACGTGTTTGGGATGCTCAAGTCAAGGTTCCAGTGTCCGGACACATCCGGTAGAGCCTTGCAGTACTCACTAGCTACATGTACCCAAATTGTCATCGTATGTGCCATGCTACACAATATGATCCTGCAGAAACAGCTGCAGCAGAAACAGCACAGGGCAGGGCCACACTACCCCCCCCCACCATTGCCAAGGCCTGCACAGACACAGGGTGACTCAGAGGAGGAACAACCAGTGCTTGCCCCAGTAGGCAGAAGGAGGCATGCCCAGTATGCCCTGGCCTTGGCAAAGAGGCAATGTATAGCATACACTGACACAGGAGGGACCCAGGGAATAACACCTCTCTCTGAGTCTCACATACAGTAAAAGGGATGCCAAACATGACACTACCCATGCTCAACCATGTATAGGGAGTGTACTATATACATCCGACATAGGCAGCCCTGCAGCACCACCCTCAATACTGGGACATGCACAAGGTAAGTGACTCACACATGCCAGTCAGGGGGGTTCACATACCCAACAACAGTCACAACCAGCAGGACAGGTGTAGACAAACACAAACAAAGGCTGTACTATAGCCTCAGAATGATGCCTATGGGTAACCTCCCCCCAGACCAACACAGACAGACTACAACAGGTCAGGCAGTAGGATGTTAGTTCTGAAGGGTAGGAAGTCAGAAACTAATATCTAAGTAAATCAAAGCTAAGGTCTGTAGTACACTTGTATGCCTCTAGTCAGCATGATAGGTTAGAATACAGAATGAAATGGAGTACCTGACATACCAGTACAGTCATAGCAAATGTGTACAAGTGTCAGGTATGCCCCCCATCCTATGTAGTAATGTAATAACAGTCAGGTGTGCCCCCCTAATCCTGAGTAGAAATGTAGAAATGGTTAGGTGTGCCCCCCCATCCTATGTAGAAATGTATTAACAGTCAGGTGTGCCCCCAATCCTGTGTAGAAATATAGAAATAGTCAGGTGTGCTCCCATCCTACGTAGAAATGTAGTAACAATCAGGTGTGCCCCCCCAATCCTGTGTAGATATGTAGAACTAGTCAGGTGTGCCCCCCCATGCTGCGTAGGAATGCAGAAACAGTCAGGTGTGCTCCCCCCAACCCTACTTAATTATGTAGTAATGGTCTGGTGTGCCCCCCAATGTGATATACACACATCGTAACAGTCAGGTGTGCCCCTCCACAACCCAGTGTAGAAATGTAGTAACATGTAAGTGTAGGTCTAATACTAGTGGAGCACAGATGCACAGAGGTGGCCAAGTTAGCAGGATAGGTTGTAGCATCTGCACAATATGCAGGTATGTGTGTGTTAGGTTGGTGTGTGTCCCATATCTTGTGGGAGTGGTCGGTATGTATGTATGCATGTTGAGGTAAGCCTGGTGGCCATTGCCCACTACTGCTGATGACAGGGACAAGTCCTCACAACTGCAGTGCCATACACAATACCCATAAGTATAATACAAGGTAGTAGTAAGCCATTGCAAATGTATGGTGGTAATATGTGTCACCATCTGAAAGACTGACATGGCATGGCTGTTGGTCTACGTATACAAGCAGTACACAAGGGAAAGTACCCAGACATACAGTATATATTGTGTCACTGTGAAATAGACATACCCTTGGAAACATGCACACAAGTATGCATCACATTATTTGGTCTTGTAGTAGGGGATACTGGTGTTGCCTGCCCAAACACTCACAGATCACAAAGGAGGTAGGACTGATGACTGGGAAACAGCTGATGTACTTGCACATGCAAGAATAACTGGAATGCCCAATGCATATCTGTGTATCAGATGCAAGTAGTTTCCATAGCACACATGCACCCAGCTCATGAAAACACCACCCACAGGCACCTCTCTGGTCACTTCCTTGCTGTGGGGAATGGGTACAGTAAGACCCCACCTGTATATGGCAATAGCAGAAGACTGCAGCATAAAGTGCAGGTGTTCCATGCAGGTGTTTCCCTAGTGGTAGGTAGCATCCTGCCAGCATCCACACCACCCGAGCAAGACTGTTAGGAGGTATTGGCATGAACAACTATCACACCTACCCTGTCACTCCAGGGGAATATACTGTATGGTGGTCTGGGACTGTAGGACTGACAGAATGCAATGACCTGCCATATCTGGCATGCAGCAACATCTAATGTCCCATGGGTATCTGCCAAAAGCCTGTGTCTCACACGTACTGTCAATGCATGTTATGTCACGGACACCCAAATAACAACATAACACACTCCACATAAGCCATATTCAAGGCCATGTGGACAAACCGCAGTAACATGTCCACCATGTCCCATTGCATGAACTGTGGACCAACACTAACACACGCCTGTGATGGGGCGATACCCTTAGGGAAAGTATCAGAGAATGTATGCATAATGTACGGAAGAGGTTAGAATAACAGAGGTGGAGTGGGAGCATGGCCAGCATGGAATGTGCAGGG
>NC_056737.1:946546863-946664363 GCF_019279795.1 Protopterus annectens | reverse complement strand
GGCCTGGCACATCTGATGATAACAATATGTGTACACAACATGGGCCAGACACCCCAGGTACAGTTCCACATATCACTGTACATGCATGTGGGAGGTGTGCACATCCCAGACACTGTCCATATATATCATGGACTAAGGAACACATACATGGTAAGCAATGCACAGCATAGGCCACATGCAATAGTCACCCAGGTGACTGGATGGTGAATACAATACCCACCTGTGTGGGCAGCTCCAGACACTACACCCCTAAGCTACATTGCAAATCACTGTCATGTGGCCTGATGCCAAGGTATACCCATCACCTAGCCTTGTATAGCCATCTGGCACTGTCGACCACAACAAACCCGAGAAGCAGTGCACCCATGCATGTCAGTACTGGCACCTGAGTCTGTGTGTGTGGTATATGATGCGTATGACTACATTCACAATCATTACAACCCCCATTGGTATACTGAAGCATACTGTCTGATGTCAGACACCTCCACATACCCTTTGCACATATAACCTCCATATGACCACTGTGGTAAATGTGATACCTGCACAGTACTGTGTTGTGGCAATCCCACTAGTGATGAGTTATATTCCTTGTCCTGCCAATTGTGTCAATGTGTGTGTGCCCCTGTGAAAGTGTGGCTGTGTTGACGCTGACACCTGTTCATGTGGACAGGCATGTGTACTACACCTACCACATAGCTACCATATCCCTGTAGCAGATGTCACTCACCATCACATATATGTTCTGAGGGCTCCCCAGCATGTAACCTATGTGGCGCATCCAATAACTGCATGGACATGTGATAGCACTACATAGTCAGCAGGGGTTTGATAACCTGTACTGGTATGTGTGTGACACACACATGTTTAGGTTTTACTCTCTTTCTGTGCCTCTGTCTGCCTCTCTTACTCCCTCTCGGGTGGATATGGAGACTTAATCCTGCATTGCTTTGGCAGCAGCATGTGCATTTTAGGTGATGCTCAGGATCAGCTGATGCCCCCTGCATGAATTACAGCCCTCCTCTAGCTGATTGCATGTGGAACAGCTGTGGTAAAATTCCTATAGCCAATTGCATGGAAACACACACCAATATCTATGAACATCATGTTGGTGTCGGGCCTTTCATTCACTGTGAGCAGGAACTCGATCTGTTGTTTTGTAAACAGCAACTCAGATGTCTTGGGGATTTACCTCTAACAACATAGACTGTGGAAACAGGCCAACACACAGGAGGGAGATGTGCCTGACCTGACTACAGACTGTAAGTGCTGCTATACTGCATTTGGAGTAATGTTGGTTTAACAGGGTGGGTGTGGATATGGCTGTCCTACATGTTTTCATACCTGCCATGTCAGTGCTATGTTTATGAGGAAACACCCATCTGTAGGTCATCTGCAGACTGGCCAGCCTATTGTTTTGGGTGTTACCCACAGAACACCTATTTGTGAACTGCAGAAGGTAGTGTGAGGATTGCAGTCTGTAGATCGTGACAGCCGTGAGAGTTACTGACTTCAGATCCCGCATATGTTGCAACAAACCCTGTTACAACAGTAAATGTATGAGGTTATCACAGCAACATGTCAATATTGTCCCTGTGTATGTGCCTCCAGCCACAACCCTGTCAACCACTGTACATATGTCATGCAGTAAGGGGTGCATATGTGCTGTACACCATAATTAGTGACATCATATCTGATAAGCCAGGGTGGCCACAGTGGTGTAGCAGTTAGTGTTGCCGCCTCACAGCAAGAGGTTCTCTGGTTCGATCCTTGGCTGGGGTGCCTTCTGTGCAGACTCTGCATGCCCTCGCTGTGGTCATATGGGTTTCCTCCGGGTGCTACAGTTTCCTTTCACATCCCAAAGACATCCTGTAGATGGATTTGACACTCTAAATTGGCCCTAGGCATGAGTGTGTGTGTGTGTGTGTGTGTGTGTGTGTGTGTGTGTGTGTGTGTGTGTGTGTGTGTGTTTGTGTCTTCTGTGGAAGGTTGTGTGCCAGGCTGGCAACTCGACACTGTAAAACTCCACTGCCAGTCATGATCTGCTGTGGAGACCCCTAACTGGGAAAAGCCGAAAGAAGATATCTGACAACAAGCCAGTGAGATATCAGACTGCTAGACATATTACGTATAGTAGGGGTTATATTTGATGACATAACCTGAACATTCTGTGGTTGTGTGTACAGTACTGAGGTCTGTGTACTTATGGTGATTGTCGGCAGTGTGTGTATTGTTAATATGTACCTTGGCCTGTGTACAGACTGTGGTAGATGTCATTGTTCATGGTCCTATTCTATCTGATGTTACATGCTGCTTCACTGTATGTTACCCTATCAGCTGACATGTTTTAGGGCCATACATGCACATGCACATGTCACATACTACAGACAGGCATTGGAGCACACTGTGTAGCAGCCCAGTATATGTAGGGTTAGTGTGTGTGAGTGGGACATATGAAGTTGGTGTTGAACAGATCATATACTGTAATAATATGCTAGCATACCATATGTGGCTGTAGATGTGTTCACATTGGTTGTGTTTATGCCCTTTCACACAGGTGTATGGTACTCTGTGCTGTGGCATGCCTGTAGAGCCTGCTATATATGCAGATATATGTGCATTCCCCAATAGGAAATGTAGGACAGTGTTGAGACAGTCTGCCTGTAGCCTACACAGTGCTTTGTTACATGCCTAGCAACTTAGTGTACGTACCCAGTGGCGATGTCATGTCCAGGTACTTGCCAGATGTACTGCTGCCAGTGATGGTGTCAGTTATGCTTTGTTATGTAACAGATACATCCCATTGTATCAACTGAGGTCTTTACCCCCTAGGGATTGTGTACAGAGTGTAGATGGAGGCTGCTGAACTATACATCTGCATTGCTTACTGTTGATTGTTTGGTATCCTGTGGCCCAGTCTGTCTGTACTATTTGAAGGCCTCGGCCTGGACATCAACATTTGTAAACCTTTCCAGACTACTGTATTAGTATAACTGTTTCACAGTTGCATTACTATGTATATATGGATGTCAGTGTCTGAACAGTTATATGACATGGCATATACAACTGTAATGGTATACAAATAAAAATTTTCCATTTATGCGAACCTGTGTGTGGTGTTATATCCTATGACCTCTCTGTTGGTATATGTTGCAGGCAACAATTGTGATTTGTATGGGTGGCTCATACAGTGTCCATTTGTTAAGGTGTTAACTGTAGGCATAGTGGCTGTTCCATATTGTGTGCACCTGCTACATATGTATCTTACTGTACATATCTCTGTGTGTGTATGTGTAGTCAAATTTATATATATATATATATATATATATATATATATATATATATATAGATATATATATATATATATATATGTATATCTCTATATATATATATATATATATCTATATATATGTATATATATATATATATATATATATATATATATATATATCTATATATATGTATATCAGTATCTACATATATGTGTCTGTGTATATGTATCCTAGGGATGTTGATAGCTTCCACATTTACATTTCCTGTGGGAGCTAGACTGTACTGCATGATATGTTACTGATACCAGCCTGACATCATACAGGCGGGATGTAGTACTGTTAACATCTTGTGCCCATGTCATGTCAGGTCCTGGTTATGGGAGCTGCAACACTTGGTAGTGTATTGCAGGACAGACGTGTTTGGCTGTGGGGGGGTATACCTATTCGTACAAGATGTATATTGTTTGGGGCCACTCAACCCCCCCATTAGTGCATGCATATATATATATATTTTTTGTTATTTTTTGTTATTTATAGATGTATGTATGTCCGTATAGCCCTACATATATATATATATATATATATATATATATATATATATATATATATATATATATATATATATCTGTTTACATATATATATATATATATAGATGTAGACATATATATCTATAGATGTAGGAATTTGCATGTATATATCTTCATATCTATTTATATATATGTATACAATTTTATATATATATATATACATATATATATATATATATATATATATATATATATATATATATATATATATATATATATATATATAGATATGTTATATCTGTTGATATTAATATATTTACACACACATGCATCTACATGTTGGAATACATTCTCTGTACTGTTGAATGACTGGGCTGGATGATATGTTTGTGACTACATCAGGATTAGGTACATCTGACATGGCTTAGTGGTAAATCACTTTGTCTGTGTTGTGCAGGGTCTAGCTTTCGAGCCCTGCAGAGGCTGGTTATTTTGTTGCTGGGCAGAACAAGGTTTATTGGATCCAGAGTGATTAAGGCACTTTTGAGCAGTTGTAAGCGGGTTTGCGTGGGTTTGCATAAAGGTAAGCACTGCTATCTTCCAGTTACAGTTTCTTATACTCAGCTTCTAAATTGCTTAACAAGTGTAGGCATTGCTTACCTCCATGCAAACAGGCTTAAACCTGCTTACTGCTGCTTAAAAGTGCTTACTTCTGCTTACCACCGCACTAATTTCTTTAAAAGAAAAGAAAAAGAGGTTGATAGAAAAATTTTGAAAAAAGGGGCACAAAGAGGGAAGGACAGTAGGGAAACTAGCCAAGGATGTACAGGAAGGGTGTAGGGAAGGTCCATAGCTGCCCAGTTCTTCTACAGCCACAGCTGTGCATATACATTGAATTTGGAGGTATATTTGGACACTCAAACCCCTGGGAGGGGGTGAGAACAACAATAATAAGTTGCAATGCCAATTAGACTGGATTACATGTGTCCAGTGGACACATGTGAAAAATGGACAGCTATGTATGGGACGTGATTTTTTTTTTGTGGGAACAGATTGCCCTTTTTTTTTCAGGTGTGACTGGGGTGCTGGGGAGGGGTAGTAGGTATATTTGCGGAGGTAGGTTGGCTAGGTTAACAGACAAGACAAACAAGATGCATACAGGGGTGGTATATGACACATGTGGGGGTAAACACCTTGATGGGGAGGGGAGTTGGGAAATCGGAAGCCCATGAGCCCCCTAGTGGAAACAGTGAGACTGAGGTCCCAACCCATGGGCAGTCACCACTGCACCTTCACAGCCCCGATAGTGGCTATGTTGAGGGCTAAGTCATAGAGCCAGAATGACACACTAGTTGTGACATGCAGCCCTCTAGCTGGTGTATAAGACCACCAAGCTGCTGGTTGATCTCTCTATGCACCATGACCCCAACCTGGCGACGGGTGACAGGTGCCTGTCTGCACCCACTCCCGGGGGGCAAGCCCAATCCCCTGGGGCAGTTCCACCTGAAGGTAGTGCAGGACCAATGGACAGGGAGGTCTCGGATTGGGCCCCAGACATGCTGGTGCCCGGTGCCACATCCAGCTGAGGTGGGAAATGTGGGTCCGCTGGGACCGGCCTTCCCAAACATGCTATAGTGTTTAGACTTCATCATCATATGTGGATTAGTAATAGTCAACACATTCCTGGGTTAGGTATAACAGCATGCATAGATATTCCCATTAACCCAGACACCAGATATGGAACAGTTGCATAGCAAACAGAACACATGCATATATGGGACCACAGTGGTAATAAGAACAGCATGCAGGTACATTGATGGCACCATGCCACCATTGTTGGACTAATTCAATATAGCAGATGCATAGGAACAATTAAAATATTTATCAAACAATTGGACATTATCCGACCATAGATGTCATTACATACTAGTCAGGGTGGGTATGTTGATTATTGTTGATGATATGGTGGGGGGAGAGAAAGATATCAATTAACAACTAGTATATTCCTGTAGTCCACATTACTTTCCTAGTCAGTGTTTTCTGTACCTTACAGGTCTTACTACACTACCCTATAGCTTTAGTATGGACAGTGATATGGCTGTCGTCATCATTGCACATGAACTGGTTTTACCTGCAGTATACAACTCTTACCTGGTATACCTGTGGAAGGAATGTTTGTTAACACTAACTAACTGTTTCTACACATACTCCCAGATTCCAGGTTGATGTTGTGCACATAGCTGTCCAACTCTTTCTGCAAATACTCTGGCCATGTGTTGACCACATGCTGGTGTGCAGGGACATATCTAGAATATTGCCCTCTTTCACCTTTAGTGACCTCACACACACATATACATGCTTTCATACACAGTTATATTATGTAACATAGTGTGGGTGACAGTGATCAGTGATACTTTATTATTCAGAGAAACTGCAACACTCACAATTCCCTAAAATACCACAATGAACAGTACCAGCACAGGTTATAATGGTCTTTATTTCTCAGCACAGTGTTCGTATCCGATACACCTGTGGGTGCAATGTTTGTTAGCACTACCTGACTGTTGCCACACAAACTGCCAGATTACACATTAGTATTATGCACATACATCTCAGTCTGTTACTGTGCACACTCTAGTCACAGCTTGACAACATGGGAGTGTAGGCAGGACATACTTGAAATATTACTCTCCTAACAGTTTTGGGGGTTGCTACAGTGACAAGTTTGTTCTCATAGATGTTTGACAATCACTTGTATTCCCTGTTTGCTGACTAAACATTTGGGATCATCCCACAGACTTACCAGGGGGACAAGGGGACAGGCAACAGATATGGGCCCATATACTGGACATTCTGGCCTCATTTTACAGTTGTGGGGTATAATTATGTATGCAGCCTACATCCAGTCCCAGGATTCAGACCATTGCTGTGTCTGCTACAACTTAAACACTGTCCATCACAGTTGTGTCTGCTATATAGATATTGCTGTATATCTCCTATCTGTTTTCTGTCTTATTAATCCCCTGTGCTTTTGCATTCTGACCTTATATTACAACACTCTTATACAGATCTAGATATTTTGTAGGACAGTGTGGGTGACAGTGATGTGTAATACCTCATTATTCAGAGCAACTGCATCAGTCACAATGCCATACAATACCAATGTAAACATTACCAGTACAGGGTATCATTCTTGTATTTCTGGGCACAGTGTTGGTATCTGTCAGACCTGTGGGAAAAATGTTTGTTAGCACTAGCTGAATGTTCACACACACAGTACCAGATTCCACATTACTATTATGCACATACATCTCACTCTTTTACTGTACGCACTCTGGCCACAGCTTGACAAGTTGGGGAAAAATGGGACATATGTGGCTTCTTAGTCTCATAGGGTTTTGGGGAGTTGCTAGTGTGCCAGCTTTGTTCTCATAGATATGTGTCAATCAGTTGTATTTCCTGTTTGCTGCCTATACATTTGGAGTCATCCCACTGATTTCCCAGGGGGACAGGTTGATAGGCAACAGATATGGGCCACTTTACTGGACATTCTGGACATATCTGTACAGTTATGGGTTATGATTCTGTATGCAAACTACTACCACTGGCAGGATGTGAACCATGGCTGTGTGTGCTAAACAAAACAGTTCACATTTCAGTTTTATGTGCTATTAGGGTTTTGTTGTCTGCATTTTCCCTGTTTTCTGTCTATGTGTGTCTCTCAGTTGTGTTAAATGGCCTCTGGGGATTACACCAGTCATATACAGGCATTCTTACACATTCAATGTATGGTGCATGGTGTGGGTAACAGTGCTTAATACAACAGTACTATTACATGATTGCAAATCTACATTACCATGTGATACCAGAGTATATACATGCAGTCCAGCAGTTAGACCTTTATTTTCAGGCTGTTATGCTTTTATTTATATGCATACTATATGAGACTTCTTCTTTCGGCTTTTTCCCGGTTAGGGGTCACCACAGTAGATCACCTGTCCGCTCATGATTGGTAGTGGAATTTTACAGTGTCGAATTGCCAGCCCAGTGCCCAATCTTCCACAGAAGGCACATACATGCACGCACTCCCACCTAGGGCCAATTTAGAGTGTCCAATCCACCTACATCATGTCTTTGGGATGTGGGAGGAAACCAGAGCACCCGGAGGAAACCCCCGCAACCACAGAGAGGACATGCAGACTCCACACAGAAGGCAGCCCAGCCGAGGATTGAACCGAAGAACCTCTTGTTGTGAGGCAGCTAACTGCTGCACCACCATGGCTGCCCTATGCATACTATATGAGACTCTTCCTGCCATATTCTCCAGTGTATGCATTACTTGCCTTGAACACTTCAGGTTTTATACAGGCAATTGATTTACTACTACTTTTAGTTTTATTTTCTATGACAGTAAATGCATGAGTATTACTGACCTGTCTCACATTGCAACCTTGCCAGGTGACTGATGTGGACCTCCTAATTCGTGGCCTGCTCCATTGCAGCTGTGGAGGACATAAGAGAAATATTTAGCCTTACCTATCCATGATATACCTGAGCTGGCAATTATTACACACATAGTGGGGTGATACTTACACACAACTGGAACATCCCCTGCCACTCTAGCCTCTTGGATCCACTCCCCCTTATGCCGCTTCAGGTCGGCATAGTAATGGCTGACCTGCTCACCAGTTTGGGGTATGCCAGTGACACTGGTGAGGTCACGGGCGAGATGGTCCCAGACCTCCGCCTTATATTGGGAACCCTGGTACTGGCCCTGCAGCAGTCTCTGATCATGGTCTTTGACAAGGAGTTCTGCCATAAGTCTGGACTTCTGGATGCACCAGCGCTGCACCCGAAAGCACACACCTTCTCCCCTTACTGCCATTGTGCCTGCAAGGGGAAGCTACAACCAGTTATGAGATGTATTCCTGCCTGTTGGGTTTAAGTAGGACTGATTTCCTGCAATTTTCCACGATTGGCTGGTATTAAAAAGGTTAAGCTATGGGCAAACCTGCTTACCTAGGGTTGGCATTGTTTAAAAGGGTATAACATTGGGCACGTTGAATTAGCTGGCTTACACATTACTTATACCTCCTAAGCTGGCCTGTGCAATGCTTAGCATTGCTTACATTAGACTTTGCATTATAATTCCTTTTTGGCATTACACCTTATATTTATGCCTGGTATCCATGATTCATGTGTACGTACACTGTATGGGGTCCTTGTGTTGTATTGAGGACTTCAATACTCTATTATAATTACACCTGACTTCTGGGCTTACTGCTTTACTCCAGTTCACATATTTATGTTATGTAGTGCATTAAGGCACATATGTCTGCATACTGATTCCTTTCACAGGTTCAATTTTGTTTTACTATGATGAAGACTTGTTTGCTGATGCCTCACTCTTCTGGACTTCTGTGATGGCTTGGTGGTCAACTACTGTGACTGTGGTGTATAGGGTCCTGGGTTCAAGACTTGCATGGCTGGTTATTTTGTTGATTGACAGAACAAGGGCCATTGGATACAGAGTGATTAAGGCACTTTTGAGTATTTGTAAGCGGGGTTGTGCGGGTTTGCATGAGGGTAAGCAATGCTAACCTCCACTTACATATGCTTACAGAGAGTTAGCTTCAGAATTGCTTAACCTGTATGCACATTGCTTACCCCCACGCAAACGTGCTTAAGCTCACTTACTAGTACTTAAATATGCTTACTACTGCTTATTGGCGCTTAAACCTGCTTACTAGTGCTTTATTCATTATGACACTGATACCTCACATGTACATTTACTGCAATACTCCAGTTCATAAATATATGTTATTTAGTGGGTTATGCAACAAATATATTAGTCATAACATGCTTTGCCGTGTTAAATGGAATGTGCTGCAGTGGGACTCGAACTGGGAATGCCTGCTCGCAAGGTGAATGCTCTGCCCACTACACTATTGCTATGCTGCTTTATTGGCCTATAACTTCCTTGTTATCCTCTTCAGCCATTTAAGTTGCATTTACTGTAGCTAAACGATGGGTACACCCGCACACCAACTGTTAGCTTTAATCAGATTTAAAAAAAAAAAACAGGTTTGTTCATTTTATTTCTGTATACTTTGCTGTTGTACATGAGTGGGACTGTTGGTGGGGATATGCAGACACCTATGAGAGGTCTCGCTCATTTCATATCCCTTTCTGCTGTTCTTCATTGCGAGGGCATGTATATTCTGAGGTCTCTGTTCTCAGACATGCCCCCTGCACTCTTACACGCTCCGTGTAAGATTAGGAACTCAGGCAGCGAGCCTCATTACTATGCATGACGTGCTGCCATCCTGCTCCTAAATGGCCGCCTTCCTGCAGGACTAAGCTAGTCCTGCATGGAGGAATAGTAAATCTGGGGGCTGTTGTTAGAAAGCTGATGTTATCAGACCATTAAAGATTACAGACATATTCGTAGGAATTTAAAGACTACTTCAGTTCTTCATAACCACACACAACATAAACATTAATATCAAGTATTGGAATATGCTTCTTCAAAAAATGCTATGGGTAAATTAAACCAAGACAATAGTTACAGATATATGTTTCTCCAGTATGGATTGGAACGCACAGATGCCAAAAGTTGCACAAGCTAGCCAGTTGCCTTACAGGCCAAGTTAGTAGTCAGCAGATAGTATTCAAAAACAAATAGGTACTCCTCTACAAACCCTGTTGTTAGAAAGCTGATATGACAAGGGCGTTTACACATTATGGTCATATTTGTACGACTTCAATGACTAATTCAAGTATTCATAAACATGCACAACAGAAAATTTATTGGAATATGCTTCTGCAAAAAAATTCTTTGATTGAATTAAACCAAGATAACAGTTACAGATATTTGTTTCCTCTATGTGGATTGGAACCCACAGCATAAAAATAGGTACTGCAGGTACTTAGAAGTCCTGCAGAGAACAGATGAATTCAAAACTGTGAACAATTATTGAACATTTTATTGTAAAGAAGTAACAGCTATCAAAACATAACTGAAAACACATGTAAACAGCTGGAGAGACATTCCCTTTTTAGTGTAAATAAACATGTCTGTGTTTAAGGAAGTTATGTACATGTTTTTATTCCAACATATAATGGTGCACTAGATGATATTATTGTGCTATAACAGAAAACTACAAAGTGTACAGTCATCCATGGCCTAGGGACTATAGGCATTGTTGGTGAAATATCTTTGAAATAATTAAAACAGATTTCTGAAAAAAAGGCACTACAGACATCAGTGATGCAAAAGGACAGTGGCTATGTGAAATTATGTGGTTAGATGTTGTAAAACATATCTACATCTACAAAGGTCATAATTATGGATATTATACACATTATTAAATAAATTAACAACATGAGAATCAAACCCACAGTTAGTAGGACAGAATTTACCAGGTCCATTTAATTTTGCCCATAAGCTAATTGTCGCAGCTGTTATTAAACAGTTATAAAACATCTATGTGAGACATATGGGACAGAGAAATATCTGTACAATCCATAGGAATTCTCAGGTATGTGTAAAATATTGACACTTCCTACAGGGATCTATGGGCAGCTTCCACACCTCAAATACCCTCCTTTGAAGCTCCTCCGTGTCACTCTGATGTAGGTTGTCATAGCAGTGCTGAACCTGCACTCGTGTGTTGTAGATCCTTGTCTTCCTTCTGCACTCCCTCCCAATCCAGTTCTATACATCTATCATGGCAAAGTTCCAAGGTCTGGCTTTCATCCTCTACTCCAATATGGCATACAGAATCAACATCTGGATTATGTCATTATCAGTCCAGTTGGGTGAACGGACATGTCTCAGTCTCCTCGAAGTAGCCATCATGATCCCTTTGTTGTGGAAGTCTGGAAAATACAAACACAGAGAAATGCTCACTCAGGTATCACTCTGTTCACAGCTAGCAATGTTATGATTGGTAAATGTATCAAAATCAATATTTAAAAGTGATGCTGATGTCATGTTGTCAGATGTTGTCATGATGTCATGCTGATGTCATGTTATCAGATCATTGGAAGATAATGGGCATGTTCCACACATGGTACCATTTATCGATACTCATTGGTTGATTTTGCAGTACACCTAGGTGTTTTGGCAGATGAAGCCAATTTACATGGAGGTGAATGAATAGGATTCCAAAAACAAGAATTTTAATGACCATCATTAATTATGTATGACACAAATGGTACTTAAAAGGGGGTGCACATTAGCTGTACTTTGATTCTGTGATTTGGAGTGAAAGTTGCATTGGCAATTGGTAACATTTCTGTTTTAGTGATTAGCAAATCTCTTCAAGTCAGTCATTTCCAAAAGTACCTGTTTAAATTAATCATTGCTGAAAATGTTATCTTTTACAGAAATTGTTCTAAGTTTCTGGAGTGATGCTGTTTTGGACTTTAAACATGCAGGTGTTACTATTCTAAATAATTTATATCAGTCCCATATGCATTTGTACAGACAGACTTATATTGCAAATGTTAATAGTATATGAAGGCTGATTTATGGATCATCTGCTATTCTTACTGGTAATTCCTTGCACAATGTGGTGTAACTATGGAAACCTATGGATTCCAGCACTATCCGTATCTAGTATGTGATGTTGATATTAAGGATATTTCTTAATTCAAGTTGCCTAACCAAACTGTTAAAAAACATGTACTGTTGTGGTTATGGATAGTTTTTCAATGATGCTTCTTAATAAAGGTGTTATCACTGTTGGCTCAATATACTATGAATCAATACTGTCTGTGGCCTGCCTGTGGATGCTGAGGTATTTCGACACTTTCTATAAGTTGTTCAATTGTTACTTGATGTAGTACTTTAACGAAAAATGGAAGCAGACTCCTGTGGCATAATGCTGTTATCTTTGCGCCTCCCTTAACCATGTATGTATTGTCAGGAGTCTTAATCCCACTCAAGAAGGATAAGAATATTACAAGTTACATACCAAGGCATTGTTGTCACATTTTATGTCACATTAGTATTTATCACTGATTATTATACAGGCCTTTGCACTGTACAGGAATGCATACTGTTTATGCTGACATATGCTGTTCACAGAATCAAATGCATAAATTGGCTCACACAGCAATATTATCCGGTTTATATCACTGTCTTTCAGATGGCCAGCCATCCTTGTGTTGACAACTTCTCCCCCCAGGTAAATAACATAAAAACTGATGCTCTTCAGCAACATGGACAGAGACTCCTAGAACATTCAGGTGATACAGTTTGGAGAAATGAAATCTGGACTGACTTCACCAACATGATCAATGCAGTTGGAGGCCACAAAAAATCCCATGAAGCTTGTAGTGATGCTACTCGGACATGATCCCATGTGCAGCCAACAGAGTGAGACATTATGACAGACTGAGACAAACCAACAGTAATGGACCACCATTGACCCCCCCCTCTCGATGACATCACAACATATCTGGCCTTACTGCATACAGCAAGAGGAGAGCAACACATCCCTGGTGGTGGGATTGAAGCTGGATTCCAGGCTGAACATGTATGTCTTTCTTTCTAATACATGGCTGTGTGTTGAGACAATTACTGCATATTGCTGTAGCATGCATATTCATGTATTGTTGTTTATGATTCACAGTGACAGAGTTGAGCCATACACACACATCCACACAGGGTGAGAATGAGGAAAGTAAGTCTAATCACATGCATTGATACAACTGAAGTACAGACAGAACAGTCCAAGAAACATTTGTAATGCTGTTTGCATTAAAACTCACAGGTCCAGTTACTTCAAGACTAAACCAGGGATAGGCAGGTGAGTGCCTCCATAACTTTATTCTGAACACTGCCTTGTTATTGCCTCAGTCTCTTTTCATGGCACTGCTCTGTACTGTCATATTATTTCCCTAACATTTACATTTTATACTTAAGCTACATCCAGTGGAGGCCCAAGCCATGCAGGTTCAAGTGCAGACAGACCAGGCATGTTATAGCAAAATTGTCATAGCCTTCAGCAATGTGTAGCACACATATGATACCTCACATTTATGTCAATATTTGTCAACACAGGCCCATCTGGTGTTCCGCTGCAACATCCATCACTTGAGTATTTGCAGCCCATGTTACTGTGTTGCATATGTGATGCTGTCATTCTTTTTGCTAAAAATATGACTGTACTGCCTTTCTCTTTACCTTCACACTGCAGGATCTGCAGTGCAACCGACAACCTCTCCACAGCGGGAGTCTGTCAGGGGTCAGTGGTAGCTATTAACTATGTTACATATCTGTCATTGCTGTTAATCCTGTAGCTGTCCTCCATTAATACTGTGTCCTTTTAACCATTCCTAAGTCAGTCTGCATCAATGTCACTGAGTACCCAAATGAGTAGTATGTGCACGTCACACTTTCTGTATGTTTTAATTGTGTTCACCTGATTAATGATGTCAAGGATGTGATCTCTAATGCTGCTTTTTTCTCTACAGTAGTTGAAGTTCATCCCTCTTCAACAGTACCATCTTCCATGAGTTGTTGTCAGTTGTGTGCTTTTTTATGTATCACATATGTCATGTCTGTTGGTAATGTAGCCAAATTATATACTTCATATATGTCAATTTTGTGAAACATATATACAGTAGACCTCATGTAAAGTCGTTATATGTTACTATAAAGTGAGATATATATGTCATATGTCTTTGATGATATCCCTCATATAAAAAAGCACATTGTCCTGATCTGTGTCTTTGTATTTTGTAGCACATCAACTACCTGTATCATCCAGCAGCCCATCCAGCGATCATAATGTTATTCAAAATGTGTCTCAGTATTGTAGAGTGAACTCTGGCACAGAGGATCTTGAGGTGTTTGAAGAGTGTATCCATGAGGCTGACAATGATGTTGCTGCATCTGTAGCCCCAGATGGGGAGGTCAACTTGTCTAGCCATTCGTAGGATGCTGGCACAGTGGATGTTGAACAGGGTGAGGTCATTGACAAATAGACTGCAGCTGAGACTGCTGCTGATGGCAGCTCCACACAATAACGAGAAACAGGGTGCAATGGTAGACATAGGTGAGCAGATATTGTGCATGGCCACATTTCAGAGGGTATCTTCCTCTTACTGCAGGCAAATGAATGGTCATAGCAATGACATCAGTTAGATGTTCGTTCACTTGCCTGTGCACAGATTATTTGGCACAACCAGCTATGTGTCATACATGAAGGATAAGAGACCAGACACAGTTGTTCAGAATGAGAATCTGCTAGATGTAGCACAGTCGATCAAAACCCTTGCCTCTGAGGTACCACAGCAGAGTCATACTACCAGTGGGATTCTGGGTTCCCTGACTGTGCTAAGCAGATTGCAACCTAGGAGAGGTAGGCCATCTATCTGCAGAACCACCATTGGACATCAAGAATCAGTATCTGTGGTTCAACATGCATAAAGTTCAACTGCTGGCCTGTCTTTTGTGGTCCAGCCAGTCACAAGGCCTTCAACTCACAATCATGTTCCTTCATCTCAGCATGGTGTTGACAAGCCATCCATCTCCTCGATGGAGCAAACAGGGCAACATGTGTCTGTACATGGGCAGAGCAGAATGGATGTGGTGTGAGATGTCAGTGAGGTCACCCTAGACTGTGGTAGATTGTATCCAACAGTGTAGTACACATAGCTGGCTCATATTATTGAATTACCACTTCACTGTGATATGTATCCTCTAATATTAACATTTCTGCATTATGTCCTGTGTGGTTTCTCTTTTTTTATGTTATTATATTGTACAGATATGTATGGGTAGCACTGATCAGTGTCACTTATTGTTTTCCATTCAGTGATATGACAATCTGAGTGTGTATGCATATCTCTGTCATCTGTGGCCTAAGTTGATGATCCCCATGTGACACATTTGCATATGTTCATGCTGTAGTATGTTCTGATTATGGTGTAATATCTGATGGTCAGTGTGTACATCTAGTGGGCACTTGCCATTAGATGCAATCTGTGTCGCTGTGATGGGGCAACACCTGAACATCAATGTTAAATCTGTGTACTCATGTACATGTGGCTTGTCATGACATAAAGATGTGGGTCAGATGCTGCCATGTTGCCTGGCCTGCACTTGTAGTCACAACCTACATTGTCTATGCCTGTGTCTTCTGCCCCTTATGTCCTCCTGCTCCTCCTCTGATACCTGTGGTTCTATCAGTGAGCCAGTTTGATACCCATCTGGTAACATATAGATGGATCTCTATCACAATTAAATTAATTTGTTTGGAATTATAGTTGGGATGGAAAACTAGAATGCATTTTTTATAACTGTGAAAGTTATAAGAGTTGAATTGATCTACACCAGTTTACTTTTTTAATTATTTTTACATTTCAATATACAAATTATTTTACTGGTACTATAATGTCCCAAATTATTTTTTTTCTGCATTACCAAGTCTTAGAAATTAATGTATGTTGTTTGATTTTGGATGTTTTAATATTCTTTGCTTAAATGCTGCACCTTGGTAAACAAACTTAAAGAAGTAAATAAAAAATGAATCTGTTGTAGTCAACAAATAGAAAGATTAAGCTATTAAATCATCATTATCACAGAAATGTGGAAGTATAGAAGTTTCTTCTTACCCACAAAACTGCCTTTTCTTGTATTTAGTATTTATGACATTTCATCAAACTATACAAACATCAGTATGAACAACATCAATGCTGGCAGTTTGAAACACAAGAAACCAAAAAATAAACTAAGTGATTAAACAAGGAAACAAATGACTTCCTTTTCCAGTTGCTAAACCCACACAAATCCCCACATACAAAATTGCCTGATATTGATATTGTTAAAAGCCCCCCACTTTACATTACTCATAACTGCTACCCCATCTTTGCCATTGTACCTATCCCACAACACACTAACTTAGGAAAACCTTGTTCTTGAACAGTATCATTACACAAGGCACTTGAACAAACATACCACACAAACACACAAATGCACCCACCCACACATACATACATGCACTTGCACCCATGCAGGCACATACATAAACACAAACAAAAACACACATGCACATATGTATTTACATACATGCACACACACACACACACACACACACACACACACACACACACACACACACACACACACACACACACACACACACACCAGGAAATCTGTCTCCTTATTTAGTCCTTGCTCTATCCAAACCAAAACACATACATACACACCAGTAAATTATTCCCTTACTTGCCCTAGTGTTAAAACTCAATTTTTTTCACACAATCACCACAACCCACTTACATTAAACACAAATGTCTGAACTTCCTGCTTTGAATTCTAATGCACCCTAGAGTGTGTATTCAATATATTCACATATAAAAAGAAAAAAACACTTTCAAACAAATTGCTGTTCTAAAGGACATCAGAAAACCACTAATAGATATGGCTGCAAATTGAGGGGGGGGGGGCAGGGGGCTTGCCCTTTGCAAAAATTATTTTCTGAATTTCGTTTAAACTCATCATTTTGCAATGTTAACTTAAAACATTCTTTGTTGCGAGAAGTAATGTTTCTCATTTCATTTATTTCCTATAGACTGAGTTTTCTTCTACAAATGAAGAAGAAAAAATATATGCTATTTCACAAAAATGTAATTATTGATGATGCAGTAAATGGAGTATGGATTTACTATTTGATTTTAAACCTCTTGTATATTTACACAAATTACCTTAATTGTCATTCAGAGTTTCAGTTAACCTCACTTCATGTAGATCCACTATAGATATTTTTTTAACATTTTTCAGATTAATAAGAACTTTCTTTTGATAATGTTCTGTTTTTTACACCATTTCTCATAAAATCTTCTGTTTTACAGAGATATATTACATTAGTGTTTCTAGGTGTATGTTAATAGTGGGCATGACTTTTTAACATGGCTTAGAACATAAGGATGGAGAAGAATTATATTAAAAAAATCCACTTATGGTGAATGTTTCAAATAGACTACTAAATCACCCAAGAGTGACATAATCTAGAGATAAAATTTTTGATATTACACCTGGTCAAGTTGTATACATTTTTTGAGCAGCAGAGTTTATAACCAGTAATCCTACAGCTAGGGTTCTGCTAGGAAGAATGAGTTCTGGAAAATGTTAAGTCTCTGGCAGAGACAGTGATTTCTAAAACAAGCAGGACAGACTTTCAATTCTCAATATCTGTGCAACATGCATTTTATTTACATGGAAGTTCCTTTACTTATACCTAGCATGACTTGCATAAAGGGAGTTTGAAGAGGATTCTGGGGAAAAAAACTCTATGATCTCTTTACTGTGGCAGGTGCATTGAAACACAGTAACCACTTAATGATTCTGATGCATTAAATAGCCAGACTACAAAGATATAATGAAATAACTCAGATACAGTGGCAACTATAAACAAACACATGATATTAGGTTTTCAGCCCCCTCCATGGAAAACATCAGTGAGGGAGACAAAAACTGTACCAAGCAAATAAAGCAGCTCAATGCACCTAGTACTCTATTTCCATTTGCTGTAATAACACAAATATAAATAATTTAGATGTGAATATTTTAGGGTAGCACTATACCTCTCAACTTATTTGGTTAAGAAATCTTGACAAAGCCAAAAATAATGGTGCGAGAGAAACATTTTTAAGTATTACGCTAATTCATTTAAGTTAAACAATAATAGATTTTGCATAAACATGCATTTTTTGAAGAACACAACTTATAAAACTCTAATGACTGTTATTACTGGCTAAGTGTAATCATGACTAATTTGTCAGAAAATTAAAAATCTCATGAAGGACAGGACAAACATTTGAAGCAAAATCAGGAACCTTTCTCTAAATATAAAGACAGCTGAGAGATATGGATATCAGTCAAAAGGAAATGTGCAATTTTAAAGACTGAGATATTTAAAACTACATATCCTTAAATTTGTATGCTGAAACTTCTTTATTTTCAGACAACTTAATCTGGTTTGACTTTACCATGGCACCCAAAGTACAAATAAACAAAATAATTAAAGAAACTGCAGCCATAGTTAATTTTTATTTTCAAAATGTGGACCACTACCTCTCGTAAGAAAGGAGTTACCAGCATGATTAAGGGTTACTTCATATTTATAAAATGTTCTTTGGATGCCCAGACTCCAGTTGCTAACCTTAAAAGACACTTGGTTGGAATACAATGTTTTCCTTTTACATTATTTCTTACGGGGGAAAAGTTATCCAGCAGTTTAAATATAAAACTTGGGGCATTGTGTTTTATCATATACCCAGATTTTTAACCATAAGAAACACACTGGAGAAGAAAATTAAGTTGCAAAAGTCCAAGGTACCAGGTGGGCAAGCCAAGCAACAACCCACTCCAAAAAAACTACAGTTAACTCCAGTCTGTATCAAATAATCAAGCAATGCAGTTAAGAATAGGCCTGCAACATCATGAATACCACACTGTCCATAATGCCTACAAGCAGAAGAATTAAAGAAACTACAACTATAGTCAACATTCCATCTTCAAAACATTGAATACAACACTGTCTTACATAACGTGGAATGGATGGGTAAAACATGACACCTTTACTTACAGCTATGAATGAAGCCCACACTTTGGTCAAAATGTGAATGTTATATAAACAGGTCTTTGATGCTCCCAGTCCCCCTTTATTATTCAGAATAGTCACTTGGTTACAAAGTAACATTTTTCTTTTACACTATTTATAAAGCAAAACATCTATGCAGCAGTTATAACATACTGTTTTACCCCTTGCCCATCCATTCAAACATTAGAGACTTGAGAGTAAGTTGCAAAAGTCCAGGACCCCCCCCCCCCCACACACACATAGAAAATAAATAAATTATTCTCATATTCTCTCTTAACATCTTTAGTTACAAATTCTCAGTGGCAAACAACTTCAGCTTTTCTCCCTGTTTCAGTTATTATGATTTCATTCTACCCACTACATTGCTAATATTTTGACCCATATACAAGTGCACTGTTACCTAGAAGAGTTATGTATGTGCTTGAGTGATATGTTTTCCTCCAACACAGACAGTCACACACACAAACACACACACACACACACACACACACACACACACACACACACACACACACACACACACACACACACACACACACAGTCTCTCTCTCTCACACACACACACACACACACACACACACACACACACACACACACACACACACACACACACACACACACACACACACAGTCTCTCTCTCACACACACACACACACACACACACACACACACACACACACACACACACACACACACACACACACATATCAGTTGCATACACATGCACACCTTGTACACCTCAGATATTTGCTTAATATCAAGTGAATGAATAATTTCATAAATTGTGGTCCAGAAATGTATCTTAGCTCACTGAATGCAACTCACCTCTGCCCTCTCAACATCTTAGCTCAAGAATCAGAAATAAAGACACAAAATCAGGAACACCTTGTTAAATATTTCTCTCATATTCTCATATACTGAGAAAGTTGATAAAATGCCAAGCTTTGCATTAGCAAGCATTTTCTGAAAGAAACAAAGTGTCAAACTCACATGCCTTTCATTTAGTGACCACAGTGCACAAATGTTTACCAAACAAACATACATTTTATAAGGAACAGATTAAAATACATCTCAGTTTCTTTGTTCAAGAATTCTGGACAAAGCCAATAATAATGGTGCTGGTGGTGGTGGTGGTGGGGGGGGGGACTATTATTTTATGTATATTAGCCAGGTAAACACACTGGGCAAATTGTCCTTTTTTTCAGGGGATACCCAATAGCACTATCTGGTTAAGTGGCTTGATCAAATTCACACAGTAGGCAAATGGAGGAGAAAGGATTCGAATCCTGTAACTTTGACTGCAAAAATCAATTTCTGAACATAAGCTACAGACAAACTCCAAATCAATTAAATGTTAATAGAACATAAGTGTTGCTTGATTGTGCATTTTCAGGACAATAAAAACTATGAGACTGTGATGACTGGCATTATTGATAGACATAAATAGGTTCATAGGTTCATAATTTCCAGAAAAAAAGAAATTAAGAAGGGACAGGGCATACATAGGAGGCAAAAAACAGTGACGTTTTACAAAACAGAAGAACATACGTCTGGCCTATGGTTAACTAAGTTAGCAGATGACTGTAAATTGTGTGTTGTAATTCAATCTTCAATTGACTCACAATTGCTCCAACACAGCTTAGACCAATGTTAACATTTTTTTGCAAGGACAATGGCCTCAAATTAAATGTAAAAATATGTAGCATAGTTCATTTTGGTAAACAAAATATTTTCACTTACTCTGTAGGAGATGCACCCCTCCAATCAGACACTGCTGTAAGGGATCTGGGTGCTCTCCTTGATAATTCCTTATAATTTCACCATCATGTCTCCACAGTAGTTCATAAAGCCTTTTATCTGGCACAACTAATTTCCAAAGGCATCTCCGCTAGATCCAAAGAAGTCTTAATTCCCCTTTACTCATATCTTATCAGACACATTATTGAATATAACACACCTCTTAGCATGTATTTATCTAAACATATGACACAACTTGAGAGGCCTCAGAGATTCATAACTAAAAATATCAATGGTCTCAAAATTCTTAGGAGGGATTGGCAGTCCTTTCACTGTACGCAGTCTTATGCAGACTACTCTGTGAAGATCTATGTCTAGCCTTCTATGATATGAAAGATCCAGCCGTATTTGATCTCCTATTCCTTCACAGAACTAATGGTACATTGAATACTTGGTTAAAGGAACTAAACCTTTATCAGCAGATAAATAAGATATGCTAACATGATAGATTCATATCCCAACATATTCATCACCTTTGAAACAAACGTCCACTACATGTCAACTAGAGTAGCAGACTTGGCACCTTCAGGGTAAACTTAGATAACTGAATGGGCAGCCTCAAATTCTCTCCCAGGCTATCTTGACTTGTCCTCCTTGAGGCTAGAGGAAAGTTTTGAATAGGGGTTTTGGCTAGGCTAAATGGCCTGCAAACTGATTGAAAGTACATACATATAAACTTATGAGGCTGAAAGGCAGACGAGGCAAATTTGCTTAAAAAGTAGCAGAACAACAGGTTTTATGTCAGCGTGTATTTTCTGAATATTTGAGCAACAAAACTATGAAACTCTAATAACTTGCATTTTTGACTGCATGTAAACCTCAGGGATTTTTAACCCTCAGTGATTTATCAGAAATGAAGAGATGAATGAAGGTTTGACAGTGAGCTTCTTACTGCAGTCAAGGGAACAGGGTTTGAATCTTTCTGCTTCCATTTACCAACTTTGTGAGTCACTTAACCAGACAGTGCTATTCTAGTATATAAAAAATGTATATGCATTATTGCTATATTCTGAAACTCTAATGACTGACATTTACTTACATTTCTGCATCTCTCCCAACTGTGGTTTTCCTCAGGTCTGTACCTGGAAACACTGTGACCTTTAGAAAACACACACACACACACACACACACACACACACACACACACACACACACACACACACACACACACACACACACACACGCACACACACACACACACCATAAAAAACTATTATGTTTTCCCTTGCTAAGTGAGTTTTTCTCCAAAACAAAGTGGGTTCTCTCCCTGTGAACCACTCTTAAAAGTCAGCCAGTTTTGTTTCCAATGAGAGTTTCCAGCTCTCACTGAAAAGACTGTGTTTGCACTCAGCCCATTGAATTTCTCAAAATCAGCTGAGCAGGAAATTGAAAAGTCCATTAGTTTTCAGTGCTTGCATAAAAGACATTTCTTACATTCAGTCCATTGAGCTTCTTCAAATTAACTAAAGACAAAATGGCAAAGTCTGAGCTTGTGCTCTGAGCTGCACCTGTGCAGCTGAAGCTTAAGAGAAAGTCAGCTCTTCTGAAGTCTAAGCTTGCACTCTGAGTCACACCTCTACACCTGAATGTGTGAGATCGGGAACTGAGTTAATACAGAGAAGAGAAACATTTTTTTTGCTATAATTTAGTATTCAGGGGACTGGGGCAATGACAGGGCCACATAATTTCATGGGGGCAGGTGGCCCCATGTGTCCCAGTATAGCGCTGTCAGTGTTTCTCACACATGTGAATGAACATGTCTATTTTCCAAACATGGCAGGGGAGAAAGCAACCACAGTGCATGGCATATGTGTTACTGCTCACCTCCTTAAAGTGCTGGGCACCACAGAGTGCACCCATGTGGCAAATATCCACAGGCAACATTACATCAACAGGAAGAGCTACTATTCCATCAACCGCCTGGTAGCATTTAATGGTCAGAGGCTCAAAACCAATGCATCTGTACAGCACTCTGACAGTGCCTATAATCCCTATGCATAGCCTATACATCATCTAACTCACTGTTTTCTGCACAGGGACATTTTACAGAGCCACATGGCACACTGGTATAGCCACATGTTTGCAGCCACAGACAGTGTGTATAGATGTCCACACTCTCCCTGTATGTCTGTAGTGTTCTGCAGGTGATGCAAGATACCAACTGGTGCCCTAGATGATGTTGCTTGTAAGGAGCCCACAAAGTATAGCCCATCACCAATATAAAACTGCCCATGCACAAACATGGAACATAGTAAAGCAAGTGTTCAGTCTGCCTAATGCCCAGTTCTACTGCCTAGGTATGTCTCATGGGGGCAGGATGCCTCTGATACAGCCTTCAAGATATTCAAAGCATACTGCATGCTGTACAATATGATTAGTAGGAAGCAGGAAGCCCAATCAGAACTGAAAGATGCACTCCAACAGTTGCATTACCTCCACAATACTCAGCAGTGCATGCAAAGTGGCCACATCTACATCACCTTTATGGACCCTGAGAATTACACAATAACAGTGTGGTGTCACATAGAACAAAGTCATTCATGGAGTTACTTAAAGGCAATGATGGTCAGTGCGTGGTGAAATATTACTGTGCATCTGACATCTCCACTTACATGACACAGAAGGAAGTGTGGTGCAGGTCATGGCCTTCATCATTTGCAGATGGTTAAGGATATCAAGACATACATGTCCAGGGATTATTGGTCAATGAAGGCAGAAATGGGGAGGTTGCAAAATTGGGTGACATAAGTGTCATACACATCTTGCTCTGTGGACTGAGTGGGGGAGTTACTATGTGTCCCTGCACTGCAGTCATGTATGGTGGCTAGATATCGCAGGACTATAGACTTCTTTGGATATTAATGTGGGGGTACTGGTGGAAAATGGATGTCTCACTCCATGTGACTCTTCATTAGGGTTGCCACTGACACTGGGGAAGACTATGACAGATTCGTTGCTGAAGGTGCAGACTTTATTCCCTGTGATGTTTTCCCTGTTTGTCCACCCTGGGTATGGACATGCCCATAACTATGGCTAACATTGATGGATAAGGCATGATGGTTGCACTTGGTATCCTCCACATGGAGGATGACATGGTGGTCATGTATGCCAGCATAGCCCTCAAGAGATCTATCACACCATCATCTCTGTACTTCATTGACACATGGAGATGTTGCTATCACTGGTTCAAATCCTTTCAGGGGCCACACACCACACACCAATCAGTCAGTAGATGAAACTGGAGAATGTGCATCTAATGATTAGTAAGATCCTCCTGTGCTGGACCTTGCCACAGAGCCTTGCCTGGCTGCTATAAAGACATTGGATATAAACTTGTTGGAGACACTGCACTGGTCCAATGCCACAGCCCAGAGGGGTTGGATGTTGTCAGTGCTTTCAGTCAAAGGGCAGTCCATTTTAAAAGGAATGATTAGTTCTCATACTGTGAATCCTGTACAGGAAATGTGAATGAAGCCTCACTCTCAACCTCGGAAAAAAGTTTAGGACTCCTTATAAGGGAGAACAACAGTGTCAATGAATCTTGGAACCGTGACTCAGTCTCTGTATTGATATCATTGCCAAGCCCTCTTCAGGTGCTGACCTCAGTCTATTGCTTTGGCCCAGACTCTTCCCCTGCCACCACAGAAGTGGTCTGTCCTGTGAATACACAAAACAAGAAACAACAGAATGCTTGTGACTGTCTTTGCAACTTGCGATGATCTCTGCATATATTCATTTGTGCATGCAGTACTGCAGCTTGCATTGGTATTGGGGTTATGTACACATCATCACCAGAGACCAAGCTTCATTTACTGGTGGAAATGATAGAGGGACACCTGGGTAGGATGGGACCATGTATGTAGTGGCTGATTTGCCTTTCCTGTGTATAGGTAAAGATCATGCATTTTAACAGTGACTTCTCGTAATGCTTGAGGAACTGGGGCAATAGAGCATTGCATATAATGGAGATGGGTCCAAATGGACAGATGATAAGTCAGCAAGCAAATGAGAGTAGGATTGCTTGAACTGACTTAATCTTCAAGTCTTGGTGAGTACCTTAACAAAGTGGACCCTGTTTTTCACAAAATCTCGCCAAGATGACACAGATATATAGACTGTATTTTATATAGTCTATATCATGGACAGAAGTAGGTTAAAAAATAAAAAATATAGCTGGGTGCATAAAACCCAGGATAAATAAGTGCTCAAACCTGGTAGGCGCACTGGTGCAAGGACTAGAAAAAATAACAGTGTAGAATCTTCGAGACGTGGAAACATTCCTACAACGGGGCAAGGCCATTCCCAGGGGGAGGATGGACCCCTGTTATAGAAGGAACTAGCAGTCTACAAAAATCACTAAAACTGATAGGCCAAAAAAGAGACATACAGACGGTACAGAGGCTATTGAGGATAATAAAGAAATTATATATTGTTACTATTATGCAAGAAGCTCAGAATTTCCAGACAGAAGATATACAAAATGATTAAGAGAGAAATTAGAGGAAAGAAAAATACTTCCACATGAAAAACTGCCAGAAGCTTCAAATGCAAATGTGTGTTCTTTAATACAACAGATCCATGAAAAACACTATATTGACCAAGAAACCTTGAGCTGTTTGGAAAAAAAGTGACTGAGGAATGTGATAATTTAAAGAATAAAATCTAGAGACTTTTGAAAGTTATAAAAAAGAAATATGAACATGGGAAAGAAAGAGAGATCTGATATGATGCAATATTTATGCAAAGAAGAAAGCCAAATTAATCAACACAAAAAGGCATCCCCAAAAATATTTGAAGAGAAATACAGGCAAAGGCATCCAGATATGGAAAATTTCACAATAAAAAAATAATATCGCAAAAGGGGAACGTAGAACAGAATATTAGTAAATTAGAAGTTAAAAAAAATGGAAGCTGAAGTTATGGAATACTGGTAAAGTTAGGGATTTAGTGTAGAAAGTCTAACACAAGTTATATGACAGCATGATGGAACAACGAATCCCCAAAGTCTAACATAGGTTATATCACAGCATGATGGAACAATGAATCCCCAAAGTCTAACACGGGTTATATCACAGCATGATGGAACAACGAATCCCCAAAGTCTAACACAGGTTATATCACAGCATGATGGAACAATGAATCCCCAAAATAAGGAAAAACAGGAGGAGCAGGAGACATCTGAAGAAGAAATATGGACATGGGAACGAAAAAGAGATGTGATATGGTGCAATATTTATTCAAAGATTTAGCAAAACTAATCAACACAAAAAGAGCAGCACAGAGATATTTGAAGAGAAATATAGGCAAAGCCATCTGGACAGGGAAAATTTTACAATACAAAAAATAAGAAAACAAAGAGAAAAAGTAGAAAAGAATATTAGTAATGGAGAAGTTAAAGAAACAGAAACTGAGGTTATGGATTACCTGTGAAGTGAAGGTTTTAGTGTAAAAATGTAACTCAGATAACATCACAGCAGGATAGAGTAATGGACACTCAAATTAAGGAGAAATCAGTGGAGCGGGAAGCATCTGATCAGTGGCTATATGAAGATGCTTTGGAGCCTTCCATAGGAAGCTAGTACAAATGTTCATTTGGAGTTGGATGGCAAGGAAAGGAACAAGAAACTGTGTAACTCTGACGCAGTCAATGATATGGAGTGATAGGCCAGTGAGTTCCCATACAAAAGAGCAACGGAAAACATGGGATGAAACTGAAGAGAACATGGCACAAGTAGATACACTGGAACTTTCTATAGAATGCCCACAGGAAGTGGAGAACAAAGAATGTGGCCTCAGTTTAGAAGAAAATGATCTAAGAGAAGAATTGCTTGATTTAATAGAGATGGAGAGACATATTAAGATTAATGAAAGAGACAGAATGTCAATAAAACACAAAAAGTTAGACGTTTGATAAAACAAATGAACACAGTAATTAGGACTTTCCACAGAGATTCATGCAATATAACAGAAGTAAATAGGATTTATTACTGTACAGCTAAATTAATAACAGATAAGGTCTTACCACAAGAACAGAGATTAGTAAGGGAAAGGAAGGGGAGAAATGGAATACCATCATGGAAGTACTGAATAGAGAAGACTATAAAACAATTAAGACAAGAAGTGTCAATGTTATGAAAAGTATAGAATAGGGAATAGAGCAACAAAAATACTCGGCAAGACAGACATGATAAAACCAACACACAGTATTATAACAGATCAGGCTCTATCATGCACTATCACAAATGATAAATTATCATCACAGGTACTTAGAAGATATATAGATAAATATAAAGGAAAAGTACAAAATAAGCAGTTTATTGATGACACAAAAAAAGTTTTATAGAGAATTGTGAAACAAGGCAAAAAGAATTGAAACACCACCAAAAAAATAAAAGAAATACACACATTTTGGAGAAATATCTATGAAGACACTGTGGAACATAAAAAATATGCTAAATGGACAGAAGAAGTAAAAGAAAGAAAAAGAAGTTCAAATATACAGGATATGAAATGGCATGAAGTAACAGCCAAAGAGATTTGTTAAGAAAAGCAGCAACTGTATCAGTCAAGACCAGGATAAAGGTGCGGTTCTATTAAGTGAACTAGATGTAGAAAAAATAAAAAAATACTGAACCAGCACAGATAGGTACAACACAATTTATTTTAAGAAACAAATGGAGCTAAAGAAGTAAGCACTTTTGCAATGCTCTTACCCCTTTGTATTTCAAGACAGGAATATGGCTGAAGGCAATGAAGTAGAATTAGCCTACAACCCAGATGGGAGAATGACTTCTACAATGAAAATAGGTGCTGAACACTTGAGTAGGATTCTGAATCTGAGTAACAATCCTTTATTGGATGTAGCACTGACTTTTCAAGTGGCATCCAAGAAAGAAGAAGGGGACATATATCTACGTTTCCTTCACAAATACAGAGCGTTAGAGAATAAAGTCGATAAATATAAACACTTGTAATGGCAGTGTTTATATCTGAAAGCTTCTTTGAAGCATAAAGTGGTGGCTAGAGGGCTAAGAATACTAAATATGCTGAGCTACAGGGATATGTTCCCTGAATTACTTAGAAGATGGCAATCACTTAATTTGAAGTTCAGCACAGAATACATTCAACTGCTGATTGACTTTTTTCTACCACAAGAAAAAAAATTATTTAGAGACTATGGAGCTGCAAAATGATATTTATGGTAATTTCTCTGTGGAAGTGATTAGTGACAAACTTGATGTGTTACATGACAATATAATGGCATATGAAAAATGCTTATAGTCAGCTAAAATGAAGAAACTGCAAAGAGATGTCTTTGATTTTCATAATGGTGCTGTTTTTGCATGGCCCAGAGAAAGGAGTGCTACATTGGATGGTACTCACTCCACTCATTTGATACAACCAATCGAGGACCCTACAGGTGTGTCAGGCAGTTCTACAGGACCAACGGAAGATGAAGGCATGGGAAGAGCTACAGGGGCAAGCCAGACAGCCTCTGTTCAGTCGCAGCAAGAAATTAATGTAACATCTTATCAGGATAGAAAAGGGAGGTGTATCCAATCTTTGCAAATTAACAGCAAAGGAGCCATGGCCACCTCAGCAGCAGTGTCTTTTTTGGAAGCAGTATCTCTGAACTTAATGAACGAGACTCTAACTCCAATACCATTTACGTTAACAAATCCCCTTTCCATCAAGGAGAGATCCAGGAGCCAAGGACGGAGGGGGAGGGTACAGTGTTTACCGAGCACAATGTACAACATGCAGTAAGGCCACAGAGACGTTAGCAGAAGGTTTGGTTTTTAATATTTCTTCCCAAGTGCTAACAAATGTCATTACTGAACAAGGGACTCTCCTTTATTCCTGCCCGGAGAGCTGTCCCTGTTGAATTGTTGAAAATTTTAAAATTGCTGGGCAGAACTTTGACACTTAAAACTATCTTTCCAAATAGTAATGTTAATGTTACTATTACTTTTACCAAACCCAGCACTTTTGTTCCACCGCTCCATCCTATGGTGGAGGCATTTGTTAATATATGTGAAAAACAGTTCAGAGATGCTTTTAAAGATGATGTTAAGCTTGCATTTTTTTAATTTGACATCAGAAGAGTGTGTTGCTTTGAATGAATTAAAGAATATACACTCATTAGAAATTAGACCTGCTGACAAAGGTGGAGGCATTGCAGTGTTAAATAAAGATTTGTATGTAGCACAAATGAGGAAAATGCTTTATGATAATAATACCTATTTGTGTGTTTCAAAATCTACTGTTACTGGCCTGATAGAGAAAGTATCCTTTTTCATCTTTGATATACTCGTGACTGGACTCATTTCTGAAAGTTTATTTGATTACTTCAGTGTTGAATGTCCCCTCATCTCCACACTTTATGGACTTCCCAAAATTCACAAAAACTTAGAATGTCCAGCAATGGGTCCAGTAGTGTCAGGCAGAAGCAGGCAGATGAACCATTATCCATCCTTGTTGAGAAAAATTTGCACCTTCTGTTAGAAGAATGTGAGACAGTTTTGAAAGACACTAAGAGTTTTCTACACAGATTGTTTGACAAAGTTTCCAACTTGACTAGTGACTTCATTCTAGTTACATTAGACATAGAATCTCTCTTCACATTCATCCCCAATGCATGGGGGTTAAGAATATTAACGTATTTCTGAATGAGAAGCAATGTTTTACAAATGACAAGGTGAATTTGTTATGCACTCTCCTTGAGATCATCCTATAGAATAATGTCTTTATTTCTGAGCAGGAGTATTTCATACAGAAGGTTGGTGTAGCTATGGGCACAGCTTGTACCCATAGCTATGCCAACCTAGTGCTGGCAGATCAAGAAAAGACTAACATTTTGCAAGTCAATGAATTATTTAAATATATAGCCTGGTATGTGTGATATGTGGACAACATGTTTATGTTGTGGGAAGGCCCTTTGGATTTACTAAATGACTTTATAACTTATATGCATAGCACTACGAGCTTCCTTAAGTTTACTTATTAATATTCTAGTGAAGAGATAGAATTTTTAGATGTGAAAGTCAAGAAAACAGACCTTAGAAATATACATACTAGAGTATACAGGAAACCTATTAGGAAAAAATAATTTGCTACATAAAAGTAGTATGCACCCAAGGCATGTCACACACAATGTGATGAAAGGTAAGGTTTTTAGAATCTTGAGACTGCACAATAATGATATGGATTTAGAAGCAGCTATTACTTCCCTTAAGCAAGATTTCTTAGACAGAGGCTAGAGTGAGAAAGAAATAGATTCTTGCATCACAAATGCATGGAGAGAAAGGGGAGGTAAGTGTAGAGCTTACTTCATAGAGAGGGTAGTATCAGATGTACAAGAGGCAAGATCTGTTAATGAAGAAATTTTCAGGGTTCCCTTACAATATTCAAGTGATATTCATAAGTTATGTGACATTATAAAGAAGAACTGGAATATTTTAACTACAGTACCAGAGCTGAAAGTGGTAATAGATGAAATACCCCATTTTTCCTTTAAGAATAATAAATCTCTTAAAAAGTATTTTTGTTATAAATCACAATGTCATAAAAAGGTAGTACAATCAAGTAGGCTAAGTATTATCTGTAGGAGTTGCACAGAGTGTAAATATGTCCTTATAGGTCCACACTATAAACATCCATACAATAACTTTAAAATAGTTTTAGATTTTTATGCAGACTGTAAGACAAGGAATATAGTCTACCTTAGCAGTTGTCAAATATGCCACATTTTTATATAGGTAAAAACTAATAGATCCCTGAAAGAAAGGATTTTGGAGCACTATAGGGATATTAAGAAGAAACTAATGCTTTAGCACAACATGTCTCAGAATATGGACCAGAGCAGATTTTTTAAGTTTTTGGTACTTGGAATTTTAGATGAGGGGATGAGAGGAAGAGACATAAAGAATCGAACAGAGTCAGCTGAGCAGAAATGGATTTTAGTGTTTAACGCTGATAAACCACCTGGCTTGAATGGTGTGTTATCCCTGAAACCTTTTTTAAAAGCACATTCGCTTAGGCATTGATTTGCTATTTATCTAAGTGCTTTTTATGACTTGCTGTTTTTACTTAGAACTTATTTTCTGTTTTTTTATACATTCTTTGTATTGTACTTTAAGACTGTTAAATGTTTTATTGGTAATTAATGAATGCTAAGCAGTTGATTGGCTGTTTTTTACTTTAAATTGAATGTGCTTGGTGTAATCAGTCAGTCTGATGAAGCGATGTAAACATGAAAGCACTTGCTTCTTTTAGCTCCATTTGTTTCTTAAAATAAATGTTGTGCGTAGCTGTGCTGGTTCAGTATTTTTTATTTTCTCTACATAAAGTGAAGAAAAGCTCCTAAGTGGAAAACCTCGGGCCCTGATCAGTACTTGACTTCTGGCCTGGTATCAGTATTTTTACATGAAGATTTAGCCATGAGTAAGAACAATTTATATGTGCACCCCAAACAGACACCAGCCTGCTTATCAACAGAAAAAACAATGCCCCCACTTAAGAGTGAATCTATAAGATACCCTAAAAACTATAGACTAATAACTTGCCTTCCAACGATGTATAAACTATACACTGGAATTGATGACGACAGAGTTTATAGTCATTTGGAAGAAAACTCAACCATGGCAATAGAACAAAAGGGTAATAAAAGAAAATCATATGGAACAAAGGATCATTTGTTATTAAAGTCACAATGGAGAATTGTAAAAGGGGAAGAATCTATGTATGGGATAGATAGACTACAAAAAAGCATTTGACACTATCCGACATTCATGGGTAAAAGAGTGCTTAAAAATGTATAAGATGCAACCTACACTGATCAATTACATTACAGCAGTCATGAAACAGTGGCAAACTACTTTGCAGTTAAGCCATGGTAAAGAGCAAATTATTATTCCTTGGATAAAAATTCAAAGGGGGATATCCCAGGGTGACTCTCTATCACCACTGCTCTTTTGTCTTGACTTAACCCATTAAGTTATATTCTTAACAGATTAGGTCATGGCTACAATTTGGCTCCCAGAAAACAACAAAGTATAAAGACCTCATCTTCTTTTTGTAGATGATTTAAAATGGTATAGTTCATCAGATGAGGAACTGAAAATACAACTGCAAGTGGTCAAACTTTTTCAGATGATATAAGAATGTCATGTAGTCTTGATAAATGTGCAAAAGTAACCTTTAAAGCAAGAAAGCTGCAGCACCAAGAAAACATCAGTTTGGGACAGGAATGTGATATAAAAGAACTTGAGCAAGAGGAAGTGTATAAATATTTGGAACTGATGAAGGATCAACTATAAAACACGAACAAATGCGAATAAAACTTAGTAGGGAAGACTTTAGAAGACTTAAATAAATGCTGAAAATAACATTGACATCTAGGAACAAAGTTCAAGCTATAAACCAATTTGCTTTTCCTGTCCTAACTTACAGTTTTATAGTGACTGACTGACCCCTAAAGGTGTTGAATAGGTAGGACATTATAACAAGAAGGATGCTTCATGCTCATTAAATGATTTATAAAAATCAGTGCATACCAAGACTATATATTCCCCATTCTGAAGAAGTTATGGGCCTCCTTGAAAGTGATTACATGTATAGATCTGCAGTTGTGGGACTGTATACATATCTGCTGCCCTCACAAGACCCAAATGTAGCAAACGTTTTGAAACATGAGGAGAATAAGTCTAAGATGATTTCTCTGCTTAGTTTAGCAGAACCATATCAGCATCAAGCAAGAATGGAAATCAAACCAGAAGAAGATAAACATCAGGCAGCAACTGATAGTGCCAAAAGCCAAAAGAAAGAATATAAGGTGAATGATCAGATGATAAAGCAGGAAAATGCATAAATATAGTTGCAAATATACAAAATTGTTGGAACAACCTCAAGAAAGTATACAGCGGCGAGCTTGACTTTAGCTGTGGGCAAAACAATAGCAGTGCTATTGAAGTCATAACTCAGAAGATCTATGGAGTAGGATGGATTACTTAGTGAATTACGATGTGTAATCACTGCATATAAGTTCTGTCAAACTAACCAGATCTAGTTCTATAGCTATGTCACTAGGAATACTGACATAGAGCTGTGGATTTGACCTAACTGGGTTTCAGCACAGCATTTGACTCAATTGAACATCAATGAGCTTTGCTAAATGAAAAGGCCAGATATAGGCAACGAACACTGTGGATGGATTATTACATGGTTACATATGGAGCAAATACAAAAAGGGAGAGTATAACAGGGGAGGAAATTGACAACTATAGCCTTTCAGGGACTGCTCCTGACTCTTGCCTTATTATCTTATTATCTCTGGCCTCACACAAGGCATTTATGTCTGCAACAGTCTTCTTGCAAAAAACACCAGGCTCATCCAAGGGGTGATGAACGATGACATAACAGACAAAAGGCTGGTGCTTAGAAGGCAGCCATAGTCAACAGGCAGCAGCTTTTCTTTTCCCTTTCAACATGTTTGGTGCAGCATCAGAAGAATGACAACTTGGGGCTAAATATATAACTAGGGGAATTAAACTAAAACATTTTCAAATCAGGCAATGGTCCTATGAGTTACCATTACAGAAAAACATAAACCATCAGGCAGAAATGAAAGGGCAGCAACACCAAATCAAGAGCTGAGTGTGTGTGTGCGTGGTAATGCCAACCAGGCCTGTAAGGACAACCGTACATGCTTGACATACACCATTACAGATTCACAGTGCTAAATCTATTCCAGTTACATAGCCCTTACTTTAACCCTACTCAGAAGCACGCACACACACACACACACACACACACACACACACACACACACACACACACACACACACACACACACACACACACACACACACTCACTCCAAAACTTTCACATGCACACACTCATAAAAAGCACATAAAATGCAGGTCACACTATTCCTCTGACGGTGTTACAGGTTAACACTCATCAGCTTTGGTTACTGTCAAAGCCAGCTTTGTAATTGCAGGAAGGTCTGTTTGCATATACCACAAGCACATGCAGCTGGGCCATCCCAGGCATAATTTAAATCATGGTACAAGATAGAAAGAAATATTGGATTTTGGCTTGGATGTGAACTCCGGATGCATAATATGCATTAACAAATAATTCTCATGGACCTTGTTTCCAGGTCAATACCTAAATGTCCTTTAGTATTCCATTTTGTTTTAAGAGGCAGTCTTAATCTGTTGTCAGACTCTGGCTAACCTTTTTACAAAAAGATTGCATGACAGTTATTCTATGACCTCAAACTTCATTTAACTATTTGCAGTTTAACTCAGTAAAAACATCTCAACCATCTACTGCAGTTCCTTGAAAAATTCTGTGCATTTATTTAAAAATAATTACTTTTTACATATAGTAATTAGAATTTTTGCCTGCACTGTGGTATAGTTTTGAACTACCAGCCATATTTTCCTTATTAATGTATGTAAATTTTCTTTCTCCTTGAAAATTATTTCCTCTGTTAATTAATACTATTTCTGGTAGTGTTTTTAATGTACTGCAGTGAAGCTTTCCTCCCAGCCCTCTGTGAAGAAAAAGCTTTTTGCCCAGTCAAACTTTCCCAGTAAACAAATGTAAAATAAATAAAAATAAAATGCGGTTTAGGTGATTATCTGCTATGATGGTAACCAGCTTGGTCTGTGAACCATTTTTTGGACTACAAGGCAGAATACTGTAGACACACACACACACACACACACACACACACACACACACACACATATATATATATATATATATATATATATATATATATGTATATATCTAATCTATCTAATCTATCAAATATAGGAGTATATGAACACACTAGAGATACTGTTTCATAAGAATAGCTGCAGTTTTAGTAACAATGAAACCACAAGATCACATCAACAGTCTGCTAACAAACAAATATAATATGCATGAATATTCCGTTTGCTTTAATGAAGCATATCTCAGTGTATGAAAATATCTCACGGTTCCATGTGCTTTAACTGTCTGAGATGCAGCAATCCTAAATAAGCTGTTTATTTGCAGAATTAAGACCACACACTCCATCTACTTACTGTAAACATCTTTAGAAAAAAAACTTTCATCAATTTCATATCACTCTCAGAGTCTAGCTTGTGCCTCTCACTCTTTTTTGGAGTGGCAAAAAATGTAAGTCTCTTGCACTTTGTAGAGATCATTTTAAGAAATCATTCTATAGCACTTCTTTGATAGGATTTCTTTCCCACCAAATTTGGAAATACACATTTCTTGAGTGAACTGTCGAACTTCACTGCCGTTACACTAACAAGTGCAGAACCTAATTTATACTTTTTCATTGTGGATAGTCAGAGCAGAAATCCCACTGTCAAACGAAAGTAGCAATCTATCAACAAGTACACACTCTGTTTCTCTCTCTCTTTCTCTCTGTCTTTCTCTCTGTGATAGATTATCAATGGCAAAAATAACTCACTAGGTATTAGCGCCTGCAAACAGTGATGAAGGAACACATAATATGTGCCTGTTTTGTATATACCAGATAAAGCTGTGCCAACCAAAAACAGCAGTGCAGTATATGAGCACACTGAAGTCACAGTTTCATATGATTTGCATACAGTTTAATGTATAGGGAATTCTCAATGTAATTTCAAAAGTCTGTTCTAATAAATAAAATACATTATGCATAACACTCACAATTCCTTTTAGAAATACAGGTCAAATCTCAGACAGTGTATAAAACAAGTGAAAGTTCAGTTCACTCTAAAGTCCTTTAAAAATGCCCATGATGTAGCAGATCTGAATAAACTCAAGGACTATAAACTTTATTCCAACCAAGCCACCGAAGCTTTCAGTCTGTCTCATATGAAAGATGCAAAGTTCTTGCTTTATTAACAGTGGGTGTTCTCTCTCCAAGAGTGTCTGCTTCATCAGCAGGAGAGGGTAGTCGTCTCCATTCTAAGCAAATGTACTGCAATTCTGCAACTCCCACAAGACAACTGGGGGCACTGTGCTAAAATATATATGTATATGTGTGTGTGTGTGTGTGTGTGGGTGTGCTTGTTTGTGTGTATATAGTATATATATATGTGTGTGTGTGTGTGTGTGTGTGTGTGTGTGTGTGTGTGTGTGTGTGTGTGTGTGTGTGTGTGTGTGTGTGTGTGTGTGTGTGTGTGTGTGTGTGTGTGTGTGTGTGTGTGTGTGTGTGTGTGTGTGTATGTATATGTGTGTGTATGTATATGTCTATATATATATATATATATATTTAGGTTTACTATCATTATTTCGAATGTCAAAACATTTGCCATTCGAAATAATGAAAAGTAAAACCGAAACGAAACATTTCAGGTGTACTCCAAATGATTGACACATTTGAGTCAACATTGTCACCAAAAATATGACATGATAGCCATATAGGAGCTGATGTAAATCAAACTCCTATGTGACATATCACGTTTTTGCAGGGGGGCAAGGCCCCCTGCACCCCCTCACACCCTCTGCTACTAATTTATTCCAACTCCGAGATCGCACTACAGTGGGGATATGGATGAATTTCCTATCCCCACTGTACCACGATCTCGTACATATAATCGAACAGGCTTATGTGAATGCACTACTGCATTCGCATAAGTGTGTTTGACTATCCAACTCACATTACATTTTGTGAACAACATTTTGATTTTTGGCAGCATAACTGCGGACAGCATGTCATTCTCAAAATTTATAGTAAATCTGTGTATATATATATATATATATATATATATATATATATACATATATATATATATATATATATATATATATATCTAACAACTAAAATTAACTGCACTCAAAAAAACGAACGAAGAGAAGAAATTTTAACTAAGAAACAAACTTCGTGACAATAACAGCATTCAAAGAATAGTAAATCAAACCAACAACTCAGTGCTTTCATCTTATTTATTATCAAGACTTCTTCAGAAAGACATTTCATAACTGTGAGCAACCTTTTTTACTTTGTTTAAATAATGTATTTAAACAAAGTGAAAAAGGTTGCTCACAGTTATGAAACATGTCTTTCGGAAGAATTCTTGATAATAAATAAAATGAAAGCGCTAAAGTACTACAAGAGTTGTTGGTGTGATTTACTATTCTTTGAATGCTGTTATTGTCACAAAGTTTGTTTCTTAGTCTATATATTTATATATATATATATATATATATATATATATATATATATATATAAATAGAGATACAGATATATAGATATAGATATGGATCTACTTCATAAAATTGCAGTGCATAACACTGAGTATCAAATCATTGAGACCACAAGAACGAAAAATCACATTAGCAAAACTATAAAACACGGACTCCCAAAGCATCAAATCCCAAACCATCGAACACAGTGGGACAACACAGATGTAGGATATCTACCCTTTCACTTTTGCAGGGGGGGCTATACCTGCCATACCCCCACACACCTCTGCAGATTAAATATACTAACTCTGAGATCGCACTACATAGAAGAAAGGAATGCAGTCTAGTGATTGATACACAACATCCACAACAGCAGCAATACTGTTTATTAAAATGGAATACCTTCTCTGTAAAGCTCTATCCTAAATTAACAAATACAGCTGAAATCAAACAACTTCTTTCTCTTTTCCAACTCACACATACCCAAACTTCTCCAAAGACAACAGAATCATGCACAGTGCACTCCTCCATATTATATAACATTGTTGTTGTTGTAACATGCTGACTACAAACCCTTAAACAAACACAGCACCAAAATTCACTTACAGTATCAACTTTACGTACAGTTCAGCATTCTGCACTACGACCTTCTGCACTTTCTCTAATATGATCTTTGTTTCTTGTGATCTTGATGATATAATGTTTGATCTTATGGGACTGCGATTTTATGAAGTATATCCATATATCATATGTGTGCATGCATGTTTATGTATATAGTTTCCCCATGCAATTGGTCATCTGTTTTCACTGTCAAAATGGGAATTGTCAACTTTATTTACCATTTCCCATGCTGTTGACAGCAGAAACAACATAAGTACAAGGTCATCATACAGAAGAATTAAGGAAGTTTCTCCTTTTCTCCAGTATTGTGTGAGCTTGATATATATATATATATATATATATAAATATATATATATATATATATATATATATAAGCAGTGCCTCACATGGATGGATGCAGGAGGGCTTGCCCCTTCAAAAACTCCCTTGTTTTATTATTTTTAATTATAAATTGTATTGGTGTTGTTTTTTAGTGGAATGCATGCCAATGCATTGTATTGTCAACAAATGAGAGTATATGTACATATTTATTTGTGTGTGTGTGTGTGTGTGTGTGTGTGTGTGTGTGTGTGTGTGTGTGTGTGTGTTGTGTATGTAGACAATTGAATGTAACCAGTCAACAAGCATGCTTTTAAGAAACCATAGTACACCCCCCCCAAAAAAACACATACACACAGAAATGGAACATACAAATTCTAAATGGACACTGATCAGAGATTAAAACTGAATTCCAAACCTAACAGAATACATTACACTATTGTCTCTCAAACAGTTAAAAGCAGTACTGTGTGGCCTTAACCAAAACAGCATTTAAAAACACTATCTGTATTATATAGTACAGATGGTTTTGATGGATACAACCCATTAGTTGCATACATGTCACTTCATTGGACTTACTGCTGCCACCTGACAAGTTCAGAAATCTGTGCTGAGTGCTGTCATCTTCATAAGTCTAATGTTTAAGTCACTAGGGTGTTTTTCTTTTCACTAGGGTGCTTTTCTTTACCTTATTAGGGGTATTCACTGTGAGACAGAAATATTACATGGTCTCAAGTTTTATAAGAAATTTTCATATACAGTATGAAAGCTACAAAAGATTGTAAGATCACTGAATGAAATGCATGCATTTCTCAAACAGTAGTTTAGTCAGTAGCTCGTTTCTCCTCTGTTTGTAAGGTGCTAATATGGATAGGGTAGCATTAGCCCATTATGCACATTCATATAAAAAGTTTATGCTGTTTAAACTCCTTCCACTGAGTCTAGTTATCTTGGCCTTAGTGGCTGTAGTTGTGTACCTTCATATGTCATTTATGTGAAATAAGATACATATCTAGCTATACTATGGAAGTTTTTCATTTGCTTCTACTATTTGTACATGATGACTTATTAGACATCTCATCATGAAAAATAGGTATTCATCTTCTAAGCAGTTCATGCCAGAAGTATTATTACATGGCATTTCCTTAAGCAGAAAAAAATATATAAACAAGCAGCCAGATTCAATAAAGAATGCACAGTCTGTTTACACTTTGTGTGCATCGCTGGTAGCACACCATTTTGGATTCAGTAATCAGCTCTGCACAGCCGCTCAAACAATGTAACATTGTAGCATGCAAATTACAGCATAAGCAGCTGAACTGTATGCTAATAAATCAATCCAAGATGGAGGAGCTATAAAACAAGCTATAAAGCAACTATACAGTCAAATACCAAAACCTGTTGGAATACAGCCATGGAAAGGATTCTACACAGAAGCAATATTAGGGGCTGCTGTTGCTTTAATTCATGTGTATGTGCAACAGGCTGAAGTCTATGCTGCTGTTGTTAATAAATAACAGCTGAAAAGGAAAAGAGTTTTCAACCCCCAGGTAGCTTATCACAACCTACATGATATGGAAATTCTAGAGCGCTACAGGAACTCTGCAACTTCTGTCATCCTCAACTCAAAACCAGGGCAAACTGAGGAGAACCCATCCAGTGGAGACAAAGGGTATGTATAGCACTTAGAATCTTAATTGCATGTGCCTTTCAGAGACCAACAGGGGACATGCTGGGGGTGTTGCAGGCATCAGCATCCAGGATCCTCCATCAATTCTTGAATGCTGTATTCCAACATGCTAGTGACCACATATATTTTTCCTGTACTTCTGAGGATAGGACCAGAAATATGCAGGAGTTCTACCCTGTAGCACACTACCATGAAGTACTGGGTTCCATAGACTGCACACATGTAGAAATTAAGGCACCACCCAGGGAACAGAGAAGGCTCTACATTAATTGAAAGGGCTTCCACTCTATTAACTGCCAAGTCGTATGTAATGCCAACGGAATCATCTTGAACATGTGTGCTGGCAATTTTGGTAGTTACCACAACTCGCATATTTGGCACACCTCCCAAGTGTATCAGATGTTCACTAGGGGGGATATCCCACAGGGTCATTTACTAGGGGATGCAGGTTATGCACTGGAACTGTAGCTGATGACACTCATCAGAAATGCACAAACACCCTCAGAAAATACCATAATGAAGCATATGCTCAAACCAGAAATATCATAGAGCATTTGGGCTGATGAAGTTGCAGTTCTGTTGCCTAGATATATCTAGTAAAACCCTGCAGTACAATCCATGGACATGAATTGAAATATTCACAGTATGTGCCATGCTACACAACATCATCCTGAGAAAACAGCTTCAGCAAGAGCAACAAGAGGAGGGAGCACATATCCCACCACCAATTCCAAGGTCACCACAGCCACATGCAGGTGAGGAGTCAGAGGGGGAACCAGCAGTTGCTGTGGGTGTAGGCAGATGTAGGCATATCAATATGCCTTTGCATTGGCTAAGAGACAATGCATAGCACACTCACTCACCACCTAAGGGACTAAAACCTTCTTGCTATGCACATACATATAATAACACTGATGCCAGGCAACTCCCGCAATCTTTACCTCCCCATGTATTGGCTGTGTACTGCTTGCATCAGACAGAGTATGCCCTGAACTGAAACTGTTGCAACTGCTGGATTTACAAGTTAAGTGTTGAACCTGGAGTGTATTGCGTATTGTGTACTAATATGAATGAATGCCATATTCTTTCATTTTGTTACTTGGTAGTGTAAGCAAGTAAAAGGTGGGGGATTTGTACAGAAATTACCTTAACATGTGACAGCAGAAACTTATTTGCTTATATGTGACCCATTATTAAGCAATATGCCTCAGTCATCAAAGATTCACACAGTTATACTTCTAAAAAGTAGTGATGGTCACTGTATGCCCTCAGTTTCACACCATATGTTTGTACTGGAAAATCATTAAAGACAGAAGTTAGAAAGTAATGATACACATTGCAGTTTCAGACTTCACAACCCTCACAAGATCATTGGAAGATCTTGATTTGATCATCTGTCTAACTTTCTAAGACCAGTACAACCTTACTCTGAACCCCTTCCTTAATCAGTTAAAAAAAAAATCTAACACAGTATTTTAAAACTCACTGGTTATGTCCTTGCTCTAACCCTGACTAAAGCCTCATCTGCTTTCATATCCCTGCAATTTTTATTCACAGCGACTTACATCTTACACTAAAGGTTTGAAAAGAGAAACTGTAACATCTTTGCAGATACTCTGTATATAGCTGCACCTATAGGTTTGATAGGAGAAACTGTAACGTTTGTATATACTTCTGAATATAATTTGTATTCATCATAGGCTTGAAATGTGAGACTGTAACTTATATGTTAATACAATATGTTTGTGCATATACTGTAATTTGCTTGTCTTTATCTGTAAGTTTGGAGCTTTTCTCCCCGGGCCTCCACTGAAAATGGACATGTATCCAGTCAGACTATCCCAGTCAACAAATGTAAAATAAATAAACAATAAATAAATAAATAAATATAAACCAAAGGTAAAATTCCCAGTTCAACATCACAAATGCAGATGTACTAGGCACTAAGCCAGCTATGCAGCCTGAGCATGAGACACAAAGCTTATATATCCCTGAATCCAAAAGATACAAAACAGAAATATGGCACAGTTATCATCACTTGGACAGTGTAGTGGGGGGTGGGGGCAGGAACCCAAGGCTGACAGAAAAGGTCAGTGAGTGTGTGTGAGTAGGAAAGAAAAGCAGGTAGACATTTGGATAAACCAACAAATGGCCAGTGAGACAAAATGAGTTTTAAGCTGCACGGCTGAACCATGTAACTGCTCTGTGTGTGTGTGTGTGTGTGTGTGTGTGTGTGTGTGTGTGTGTGTGTGTGTGTGTGTGTGTGTGTGTGTGTGTGTGTGTGTGTGTGTGTCTGTCTGTCTGTCTGTCTGTAGGGGTCCTCCAGGTGAAATTGGTGTGTGAGTGTCTGCATGAACACAGCCAAGCTCTATGCTAGCTCTACATCTTGGCATGTCAGACAGATGTAAGCTGTGCATGGTAGAGGTAGTAGTTCATCTTTGTTGTCCCTGACCATGAATGAGAACTGGTTCTGCCAGGAGTTGCAGTGGCAGTTCCACACCCATGGTCAGATGCACTGCTCCTACCTGAATGTGACTGATGTCTGCTGGATGAGTTCCCCTCACAAGTATGCAATGGTCCGCAACCCCATAGCCTGCCACATCTGGGTGTAGATAGCTCGCCCACTGACAGAGCAGTTGATGCACTCCCACTACAGGAGGGTGATTGGGCCACATTGGTTACCAGCAGATGATATGGCTGACCTACATCCATGAGGTCCATCACAGACACCACCCAATTCAACATGTCATTCACCTGATCAGTTGAATCGCCAACACGGTGGAGGCAGTCATGCATGTCAGGCTGTGCCACATCTACAGCCTTAAGCATTTCTCTGGATCACCTATGAGAACATGCCTGTGCCTCCATGATAGCCCTAAACATATGTTGAGTGGCATGGGAAGAGACACCTGGATCAGGTGGAGGATGGACAGCAGGCTTCCTCCAAGCACCCCTAACAACCTTCCTGCATGGCACCTCGCCCACACTTTGGCTATTGCCAAAGTCAACAGGCACTGAAGCCACAGTAACCACACTTCCCTGATCAATTGTCTTGCCCTCCACCTGTCCAATATCTGTGGGCTCACTGGAATGGGTTGACGTAGGCTTACTGGCTGTGTCTGATTGAATTTCAGGGGATGGCTGTATGTCACCCTCAGTGTCAGATTCAAACTTTGCCCCCTCGATTGTGCCTCTGTTTGGCCACCATCATCATCAGAGTCTGCTGATACTCTGACATCAGGTGATAGAAGTTCCACACTTCCACTGTCAGGATCATCTGTGATAATAAGCAACAAACACAAGAAAAAGTAATACCTAAACTACTATACTCCAATATATGCTAACAAAATAACAGTGCTGACACTATTAGACAGTACAGCAATACACACAACCGTCTTGACATCAACATAGGTTCATAGGTTCATAGGTGTGTACTAGGCTAATGGCCCTGGGGCCTTTACAAGACTAGCCCATAGAAGTGCCCTGGCATTGTGCCCCCCTTTGTTAGTTCCCACTGCCTCTATCAAGTAGAGCCACTGGAGTGATCCCCATGGTGAACTTTCTATTACCCATCCACTCATCAAGATTTCATTTGAAGAGGGCTAGTGAGGTGCTCTGCTTGACATGTATGAGAAGTCTATTCCAGAGCATGTGTAGTCTCTGGGTTATGAACCTGTCCCTCCAGCATGTTCTGTTGATTGTGGTAATGAGGTTGAGGTCTCTGGAGTGTGTGGTGTGGAGGGATTGTGATTTCTTTAGATGTAGCATTTCTAACAGAGCTGGGTGAGACATGGCTTTGTAAGTCAAGCAGAGATTGCCTCTTAGTAGATGATATGAGATAGAGAATAGCTGGAGTTTTTTGAGTCTGTCCATGTAAGACGTGTTTAAGGCCTAAGATCCTATTTGTGAGGAACTTTTGTGGCTTCTCTAACTGTTGCAGGTGTCTAGTGAGGTACACGCCAAATGGGGCATTATACTCTATGATTGGTCTAATAAGGGAGGAATAGAGAGAAATGGTGACTTATTTCTTCCTGGATGCAAAACCCTTGGTAATGAGATGTGCCACATAGAAGGACTTTCTGACCACAGTGGCAATGTGGTGGTCGAAGGAGAGATTGCTGTCAACCTGTGTCCCCAGATCTTTTATAACCCCTTCAGTGTTCACTGGACTACCATAGATGGGGTGATTAGTGGGAACTATTTCCCAAAGGGGATGGCTATGCATTTTTTGGCATTAAGCTTAAGGCCATGTTTTCAACACCAGTCATTGGTCTCAGTGAGGCCTTTCTGTAGGATGTCTGCATCACTTGTGAAGCTAATAATGGCTCCCAGCTTGCAGTCATCTGCGAATATGGTTAACCAGAGTCCCTCTGTGTTGGGCTGGACTTGTGAGAAGTAGATGTCAAACAGGAGAGGACCCAGGACTGATCCCTGTTGGACTCCACTCGTGACTGCTCAGCAGTCTGACTTGGAGTCTGCTACTTTCACACTGTGGGTTCCATCTGTGAGCCAATTTGCAACTCACCTAATGATATAAGGGTTGATGCCTAGTTTGCTGAGTTTATCAATAATTCCTGAGTGAGGAATGGTATCAAAGGCCTTGGCTAAATAGAGATAGGCTATATGAGCTGCTTTACCTTCATCCACTGCTCTGGTGACTGACTTGAAGAAATCAACCAGGTTGAACAGGCGTGATCTACCTTTCACAAAACCAAATTGCGTGGGATCTAGAGTTTGGAGATTCCCTATATCCTTGTTAATTACATCCATGATGATGCGCTCCCTAACTTTACATATCAGACTTGTTAGGCTAATGGGGAAATAATTTCCAGGGTCTGTAGTCGCCCCTTCTTTATGTAGAGGGATGACTGTAGCAGTGCGCCATTTGGTAGGGACAAAGCCTGAGGTGAGGCTATGAGTGAACAGAGCACACAGATGTGGTGCCAGTTCACTTTGTAATTCATGGAAGTTGTATTCTTGGCCTTAGAAAATGCAGCTTTAACCTGTGCTGCAGTAATGTTGGGTGTCTGGCATTCTTCCAGTATTGAGATTGGTCTTTTAGGTGGAGAGAGAAGGGTAAAGTTGGCACTGAATCTGTTGGCCAGTATGTTGCCAATATGTATTTGCTCAGTATAGGAGGTACTATTGTGCAGTAACTCAGAGCAAATATGGGTATTGACATGGAGAAACTTGATATAACTATCAAAGACTTTGTGGTTGTTTTTAGTGTCTGCCACAATTCTGCCTTCATAGCTGGCTTTGGAGGTTTTGATGAGGGATCTCAAATTTTTGTTGAGACTAATAAGGGAATTTTTCCAGTCTTGGAACTTCACTTTTTTCTGCAACCATTTCTTCCTTCTGTTGTAGAGTTTATTAATGGCAGGTGACCACCAGACTGGCTTCCTTTTTTTTGGAGGAGAGCATCTTGGTTCTGTTGGGTATGGCTAGTTCCATGCATCTATGTATGTGTTCATACAGTGCATTGGTGCATGATTTGCCAGTCATCTATTTTCCATTGGCATGGGTGCCGTGAAGTTAGCCACCTCTGTTTTTAGGAATCCAAAGTCAGCTTTGGAGAAGTTTTTCATGGTGGATACCTTTGCGGAAGGTGTGGGTGAGATGCAGATTTTCATGGTGATTAGTTTGTGGTTGGATCTAACCAGGGAGGAATTGACTATTGGTGTAGAGCAACAGTTGCCCATGTTAGTAATAACCAGGTCAAGGATGTTGCTTCTTCTAGTGGGGGTAAGAATGAGCTAGTCCGGGACATTGGAACAGATAAATTCCAGGAAGCGTTGGGACAGTGCATTGGTGCATGAGTAGTTTTCCCTGCTGATGGAGGGGTAGTTGAAGTCACCTAGTATGAGAGTGTTGGGTCGGAATGTGGAGTGAGAGTCTTGGGACATGGTTGGGGACCTATAGCAGGCTATGAGCATCATGTACTAAAATATTTATTTGAATTTATCATCAGTACTGACATTAAAATATTTGGCTTACAATGTGCAGATGATGGTATTCTCTGCATGCCAGATGGTCCTGGAAGAAGTTAAGCAAAAGGTAAGGACAACATCATCACAATTAACAGTAACAGAGGGGGTAATAGCTTTTCCCCTTTATATGTCCATTAACTATACTTTCAACAAGAACTTGGATGACAACTCCAACCTAAGCTTATCAATCAGAATGTATTGTTAACTGTAGCAATCTTCAATCCCCTGCCACCAAAAATTTTCTTGCGAAACATAAGTAACATATTGATTAAAACTGTTTTACCATACAACAGTATTCAACAACTAAGATACAAAAGCCTACCTGGAATCTCTTCCCGGGACTTGCTTGCCATCCTTGAAACAGTAGCCCCAATGTCAAGGACATGCTGTTCTCCACATTCCTGGGAGCTGTTTGGATCCCTGACAGTGGAGAGAAACTCTTCATTTGGTCTTAGTGTTGGCTCTGTAGTGGGCCCCCAGTACCCATTTGATCACAGCCCACTGCAGCTATTCTCCTCCATGCAGATCAGATCATATAAGTGGCTCTATGGTGCAACTGCTGATATGCCCTGCTGTGGCTACCAACAATATTAACACCTGCAACAATCTGCTGCCAAATCTGATTCTGCATGACATATCTCCATATCCACTTTTAAGCAGGAAGGCACCATATTGCCTAAAAGCATCAACATTGACCTGATTTTCAACAACAGTGAAGAGTAGTCTTCAAAGATGTAAATTCCTGGGTGGCATAATCCTAAGTGTCATAAAAGACAACAGAAGGACAATTACACATAAACATCACATAACTGCAAACATAATTGTTCCCAGATAAAACAGAAAAAGTAGCATTTCAGTATTACCTACTGGAGAAACATGAAACAGTCCAGAAATTTTAAATATGAACAACAGGCTGGATGCAGAAAAGGAGACTAACAATAGCAACATATCCTTGTTTGTGCCATAACAGAAATGCAGTGTTGCTCCCTCCCAAAAAGAACAGGCAAATTACACATTTTGCTTAACAAACTATCTTTAAATTGCTAAAAATGCTATCAAATGAATTGTCCTTGAAACAAGTCTACGGATTCAGCACAGAACATTCTATTTTAAGGTACTGACATTCATGCATACTTGTGAAATGCACTGACAAATGTGCCCAAAACATCAGTACACTTCTAACTAATGCATAAAGATAAAAGCATAAAAATCTTTGCTACAGATTTTTCTTAATTACATTCCAGCATATGCAGTATGTAGCTGACAAAATGCAAGCATACAATCTCAAGGTCAGTAATCCTCTGCACAGATATATCCCAAAGTAATAGTCTTTTTTCTGTGTTCTCTACATAAACAAGTCTCCTCACCTTCAGTTTCCTTAGCTACATGGTTGCCTTTTTATGGTGTAGATTCAGGGCTGTTAGAACAGTGAAGATGCAAATCAGGTGTGGAATCATTAGAATTGCTGAATCCCAAATACTTGGCTCTGTGTAGCAAATGTAAACATAGTGCAGGCAATCCCTCTGCGTTTGTTTTAATGGATTGCAACTGTGAATGATTACCAGTTGGGAAAAGGAAAATACAACAGCACTGCAGGCTGCCTTACATCCAGTGGGCATGACAGGTTAGACTTACAAAGTGTTAGATATAAGGTTGGAAATGTAGGTAAGCAGCACACAATTCACAGGTTCTGTTCATTAAGATCCAACCTCCCCTTCATTTGTTGGCAACTGCATGTGATATTATTGCCATTTAATATCCTCACACATTTTAAGAACAATGATATAAAATGGCTTACAGACTGTATGTCTCAGATTACTGGTCAGATAAGAGAAGAATGACCAACAAACACAGAGAAGTAAGACAGAGCTGTATATTTGCAAGCAATAGCCATACACAGTTGGGTGATCACTTAGTGCACTACATACAATAATAATAAATGTACAAAAACAGTTGTATGGTTTCATATCACTCTATATGATGTTGCAATTGGTTGTATGCAGAATTATTTCAGTTCCTTACTGCAAAGCTGTTTGTGTGGCAAAGGGGGATAAGGCACCCTTCCTGTCTTGTGAAGGTTCACTAGAGTAAGAGCTTGAATCCAGACCTATGGAAAACTATCTCATGTGTACGAACATTTTCTAGTGTGCATGCCATAGATTGCCTTTTCTCATTACAACTATGTGTCCCTTTCTTATTTTTTTTTTCTTTTTGGGAGGGGAGGCAGTGTTTGTGAGATGTATCACTTAGAGCAATCACGGGAAACTGAAAAATGAACATCAGGCTTGGCTGTGCTTATCTCATTTGCATGAAGTGAGGCAGTGCACAAACTGGACTAGTGGGGCCACCCAGGAAGCAGATAGAGGCCCTGCAGAACACCTGCAAACAGGGCGTCTGTAAAAAGGCAAAGGTAAAAAGCATTACATTGTTGAAATTTCTGTATTTGATCTCACAAGTGCACTTAATGGCTTTGCACGGCATTACATGACAGTTAGCAGTGTTCTCCAGCAGCTGTAGGTATTGAACACCTGTAGACAGGACTCAGACAGCCAGTAACTGAAACCAAATATGGTCTATTAATTCTGTTGGGCACCTTGCAATCCCTCTAAGTGGTGTTGCACAGCAGTTAATACAAAGACCTTAAGAATGATTAGGAAATTAGGACATCTCATGTAACTAGCCCTGTGGTTGCAGGTGTGAGTGTAGGACTGGAGTACAGATGGTCTTGGGTTCTAATACAGGTTATGCAATGTATTTTTACTGTTGAGACAGTGCAGTTTATAGCAATGAGCTGAAAAATAGACAAGTGTTATTTCAACATTTTTGTGGCAGTAGTTGTATATGTAGAACTGCCATATACATGATTCTGGGTTCTAATACAGGATGTTCCAAACATTTGTACTGATGTTCCACTTCCCATTATATTCATTCTCACTTGTAATACTTTAGATAGTGGAACTGATATGAATTATATGCATGAGGGATGAGATAGTGTTATTGTGTTTTCAGATGTATGACTAAGGTATACCGTCTACTATACTTCTTAATGTATAATTCTCCTGTCTGGACTTGTATGGCCTTCACAATTAACTAACACACATAAGACTGGATCTATATCCAATAATCTTGTCAGGTCGCACGCTTGCATGTGTAACATCTCAAACTGTCACCTATATTTATGTATGATTCCTGACTATGTCTGAGCAGCACTTCCTCTGTGTGGAAAATCAATGCTGTGGAAGAAAATGTTTTGTCCCTTATGCCTAGGTTTGAATCCCACACTGTAAAAGTATATTTTTGTCAGTGTATAAAGACAAAAAAATGTTAGGTCATTACATTTATGACCCAGTGCATGTCTGCAAACTTAACTCACCTAACGATTACCTTCCAATTTCCAATATATATTTCCAGTACGCACCCCTCAAACTAAAGCTAAGTGTCAGATTAACTTTACAATTTCTGTTATTTAATTCCTTCCTGCTTGGCACTGCTATGCTTTTCCTAACATCATGCAAACACAGTTGGCATTGTTGCTTGGGATTGGGCACTAACAGTAAATGTAATAACTGGAATTGGCAGGAAAGCATCAGTTTCCATTACTGTTGTTTGGCTGGTAGACATGGCTGACATTATAGAGGAAGATGCACACTTTAGAGCACAGAGGTGGTGTGTCCTGGACTCCAGGATATTTACTGGACTCCTGGTAAAGTACCACAACCAAAGGCTTCTGTAGTGGGACTATTCTGACTCCCAGTACAAGTCTGAGGCATGGAATAGTTTGGCCCAGGCTGTCTCCACTGCCATTGCTATCCCACTCACTGGAGAGCAATGTAGGCATCATTTTAATGACCTATATGGGAGAAAAAGGGATACTTTCAACTGCTGGTTGCAGGAATTTGAGACTGCTGACATCCCACAGCTGTGTTAGTATTACACTAAAAGAGTACTTGTAAGACTTAGAAAGCTAAATATAGGCAAGTCTGGTATGCATAATGCTTTTTTGTTCTTTTCTGTTCTTTCTGCAGCTCCTCGCTGAACATGAGCTTAATCAACAGGCTCATATTGCTCGAGTGAAGAGACTGAGGGAAGCAAGTGGTATATATGCAGCATAAGATAAGTGTTATTGTAGCATTAAAAGTTAAAGATAGCTTTTTAGGTCTTTTACAGAGTTGTATTAAATTGAGCATGCATATCCTAACTGTAAAAGCAAGTATGCATGCATTAGTCTGTAGCACAAAACAATTGTAAGAGTCAAGTATAAGACTGTAGTCAGAGGTTGTGGGCTCAAATACCATGGTTCACATGCAATACTGTTATTTCTTCAATAATATTTAAATTAAATTAAACACTCTATAACAGTGGCACAAATGTCCTGCTGTAAACTGTAATCTGTATAATTGGAACATGCATATGTGCAATATATGCACATTTCAAAGATTACGTTCAGCAAGCTGTAGTATAGTATGTATCTGTTAGGATGTATACTTAAATGTAATACTTCAGATAAAATGGTTTTATAATTGTATGTTACATATGATGGTACTCATTTTCTGTCTTTTTTATCTCTCACCCCAACCCTTATCTCTCTTTTTTTTACTTTCTGTTATGTGCTGTCAAAATGTCTCCATGTCAGCCATGTGTAACATATCAATAAATGCTACACAGCACAGTGAGATGGGCAAGCCTCAGTGGATCAGCCTGCCCCTGTCCACCAACTCCAGCACCAATGTCCAGCACACTGGGGGCCAACCTGGCATTGCTTCCTCTGCTTCCCCTCCACTACCCGTGGCCTCAAGTAATACTTCCCTGGAAGCTGGTGCAGTGGTACCCTCCGGGAGCAGTGGCAGAGGTGGTGATTTCATCACCCAAAGGGAGTTGCCAGGGATGGTGCATAGGGTCATGCACCACACCATTGGTGTATGCCTATGCCAGATGGAGAAGCTGCTCTCCCTCATGGTTTGCAGGAGGAGGAGGAGGTGACGTCAAGCATTCCAGCTGGCAGCAGAGTAAGAGAACAGTGATGACAGACCAGTGAATGAGGACTCAATTCTCCCTGTCTCCCAGCTTGATGCCCATGAGCCTACCTTGTCCCCTCCCTCACCACAATCATGGTGTCCCCCATCCTTTTGTGTCCATTAATGTCCCTGTCTCTTGTCTTCTTTATTTTGCATGTTTGCATTTGCTTCCTGTCCTACCCAACTTTCCTGTCCCAGACATACCTACTTCCCTAACCCAGCAGTCCTCTCTTATTGAATTAAAAAAACTGGGCACCTCTCCCACAAAAAAAAATGTCCCATACATAGCTCTCCATTTTGCACATCTGTCTTCTTGACATGTTTGATTCGGTAAAATTAACTATTCAACATGATTGTGCTGTTGTCACCCCTCTTTGTGGAGGTGACAGTCCAAATTCCGTTAATATTCTGCACATATTTTCAATTTACAATGTTAAAGAAATGGATAACTATGATTCTTTCCAATCTTCTTCCTGCACATTCCCATATTGCTTTCCCTTTGTTCTTCTCCCTGCTTGCTCCCCAATTTCACTGCTTTCCCGTCTACCCCATTTTAACACGTTTAATCTGGTCAAAAAATAGAATCACATACAACACACATAAGTAGCAGAAAAAGCAATGACTCCCTTCACTTTTTGGGTTGTATGTTTGCATGGAGTTTCACACTACACACCAATACACAGTAATTGTGAGCAGCTACTGTTATGTCCCTGCAATGTTGCTTAACCAGGCTGCACTATGCCAACACACAGCAACACATATACTGTAAAGAATTCATGTAATTTCATTATCACTGTTTATTTAAAAGTCTTGAAAAGTATTAGATAAAACTGGATTGAAACCCAGCATCATCTGTGCTCAAAAAAAAGTGTGTCAAGGCATTTACAACTGCTGCCACAGAGCCAGTTAAACAATGGATGTGTTTCATAGACTCAGTAGTAACTCGCAGGCTTTTTGCAAGGCAGCTTGCATTAACACACTGCTTAACTATGCACAAACATGGAAATTATTGAAAATGTGTATCTTGCAAGTGCAAACACTTTGCCAACCATCGCACAAACCTGCTGCTCACCACTCTTTGGAAAAGTAAATATTATTATGTATTACTGCTGTTTACTGTCCATTTCCTGTCTATGACATGAAATTACATGTGGAAATATAACAACCTGAAGTCCCTATCAAACAATATATCCCATATTTACAATACAGCCATGTGTTGCCACCTCCCAAGCACTGCAACCCTGGTGTCTCAGTACTTTCCCCACACATATATCACCTACACTGCAGAAAGTAATATCAAATGTTGTGTGATATGCAGTGCACATCAATCTGGTAACATGCAGAACTATAACTGACCCATAAGACTAAAAAGCCTTATCTGCAAGTCTAGGGAAGGAATCACCATATACCTTATCCACAGGGACATAGATGACCTTCAACACACTTGACCCAACCCATCTATGGACTTGTTAATGCTAGATCTTGCTTATTAAACCTAGTGGACTTCTTTGATAGTGACGCCAAAGACCTGGATATGGAATAACAGGACATACTGTTTATGTTGAATTATTCAAGGCCATTGACACAATTCCCCATTCAGATATCATAGACAAAATCTTCCATCTGGGGACTAACCCATACATTACTAGATGGATAGCCATCTGGCTCACCGACAGAACACACACTGCCAAAGTTGGGGACTGCACCTCCACCACTAGACCACTTACCAGTGGAATACCACAAGGATCTGTGCTGAGCCCTTAATTAATTAATTAATTAATTAATTAATTAATTGATTAATTAATTAATCAATTAATTAATTCATTAATTCATTCATTCATTCATTCATTCATTCATTTTATTTTACATTTGTTGACAGGAGTAGTCCGACTTGTTGAAGAGAGTAGTCCAACTGAGCTGCAATTAGCCCTTTTTCAGTGGAGGCCTGAGGAGAAAAGCTCCAGAAAAAAAATATTTTAAACTACTGTAATACATACATCAGACAGTACAGTAAAACAATTAGAGGAAAAATAAAAAGGAAATGATAGAGATATTTTAGTTAGTATTTACAACACTTATACAATTATCAAATATTGAAAAGTCAGTTAGTATTGCAGTCAATTAGGAAATAGACATTTTTACAGTCTAAGTATTTCTTCAGTGCAGACATAAGATGTTTTAGATCAAGATTTTAAAGGAGGTATGTAAGAGAGAGAGATTATGCTGAAGTGTATGGAGTCAGAGTTTGGAAGAATGCAGGTAGCTAGTCCAGGAAGAGTAGAAGTGTTAGGACAGTAAGTGAGTAGTAGTTAAAGATTAGGGGAAGTGAACAGACAGTGAGCAAGGTGGAAACAGTTCATGGTGGATGAGTACAGTGACAGGACCAGAGTGTTTTTAGGTGTTCTTTGGCAGCTGCTTTGAATAGTTTTGGTTGATTTAGTAATCTAATTTGAAGTGGAAGCTTATTTCATGCTATGGTAGGATGGTAACTATATAGGTTGCTTCCCATTTTTGTCTTAGGTTTATAGATAAGTAGTAAGTCTTGGTCAGAGCTGGCTGACACAGACAAATGATTAGTACCAAACTCACAGACTGAGCATTATTGCCCCTTTGACAATGAAGTAAACATGACATACATGGAAAGACTGAAAGACCTATCAGTGTGTTCAGTATCATGCACCTATTCAAACACAATTTTGACATCTGGGTGGGTGATTGCACCACTGGGTTTCAGTATATTAGGACTGTTGTCAATGGTGTAATTAGCATAGAATACCACTTTTCAGAAGGACAAAATAAAGACACATTTCTGCATTTATTTGTAGATCGTGTGGCTTTGTCACCAATCATTTGTCTATGTAAGTCCCTCCTGTAGTATATCATCATTAGCGTAATCAATGATTGCACCCAATATGCAAGAATCAGCAAACATGGTAAACCAAAGGCCATATACTTTAGCGTGAAGTGTCGAGAAATAGATTCCAAACAGTAAAGGGAGAAGCACAGATCCCTGGAGTACACCTATAGGGACAGCTCTACTATTACAGGCTGATTCACCAACTTTCACAGTATGTGTTCTGTTGGTGAGCCAATTGGTTACCCATCTAGTGACATAAGGGTTAATCCCCAGTTGGGAGCGGTCTCAATGATACCTGAGTGGGTAATTGTGTCCAAACCTAGGCCTGATCAAGACAGGCAGTATGAAATGTCTTACCTTCATCCAGGCCTATCATACAGAATCAATGAGCTGTAACAACATCACAGATTACCTATGGTGTTTCTCAGCACATACACCTTCCTGATACAGTTGAATACACACTTCAATGCACCCACTATACAAGCTGTGTTCCCATAGAAGGTTATACATCAACGTGTATCTATCTGAGTTGGGGGGAACAGCACTTGATACATTCATGCATAGACACATCCTGACTCTTCTCAACTGTGAAAAATATAAAGGATATTCTCTCCACAATGTCAAACCAATAGCAAATTTATTAAAACTGACAAAGCTTTCAGATAGCAAGCTATCCTTCCTCAGTGTCTTGCATAAAACAAAGCAGATGCCCTATGCTGACTGTCTAAAAAAACTCCAGCTATACTCTGTGGCATATCGTCTACTCAGAGATGATCTCTGCTTAACATACAAGGCCATGTCAAATCCTGAGCAGTTGGACATGCTCCAATTAAAAAAATGCCAATCCCTCAGAGCCACACTCTCCAGGGATCTAAACCTTGTCATCACAATGAACAAAACATGCTGTAGGGATAGGTTCCTGACCCAGAGACTCCCCATACTCTGGAATAGACTGCCTATACATGTCAAGCAGAGCACCTCCTTGGCACTCTTCAAAAGGAACCTTGATGAGTGGATGGGAGACAGAAAATTCACCCCAGGGATCACATCAGTCACCCTGCTAGACAGGGGTCCAGGGAAGTAAATATTGTGGGATGAAATTTTCAGGGAATTGTTATGGCTAGGCTTGTATAGGCCCTATGGCCGATAGCCTAGCACCAACCTATGAACCTATTTCTGTATGTGTGTGTGTGTGTGTGTGTGTGTGTGTGTGTGTGTGTGTGTGTGTGTGTGTGTGTGTGTGTGTGTGTGTGTGTGTGTGTGTATTGGGGGGGTGAAAAGATCTCTTAACACTGTTGATGAAATAGAGCATTGTCGTCTGTATTCTTTTCTTAATGTAGTTAATTTTCTGGTCGTTGCACCTTGGTATAGAAGGCTATTTTGTTCATTACAGCGGTCTGGGAGTACTGGAATATTCAAGCTTATATTTTATCATATACAAAAATAAAAAAAAAAAAAAAAAAAACAGACAACCCCCCAAATACATGCATACACATATGCACATACATCTGCATATATACATATTTGAACGATAATATTTACTATTAGTTTTCGCATTGGAAAGTATAGTTATCCTACACTTTGTGAAAGTGGTCTTCAGTTCTATTGATGTAAGGGTAAGTTAATAGTCAGCAAAATATCCTGTAGCAATTATACCCTGTAGCAATTGTAAATATATATTTTTTGCAATTGTATTTTATTCATCTGAAGTTATTGTTGGTGATTATGCCATTTATGAAGCATACAACTGGAGAAAATTCTAACTGGTGTGCATTTTGAAAATTCTCTGATAATAAGCATTCAATCCCTTGAGTGCTCACTTGATTAAACAAATTAATTGTTGCTTCCTGCTGGACCCACATGCTGACAACCTAATGCCTGATTGACTATAAATAGGCATTGTTAGAGGTCTGTTGGGGACAGATAATTGGTGACACCTTTGAATCTAAAAGTATACCTCAAAATGTATAGTTATGTAAGATTTTACCATAACAATAGATGTCCTTCTTCTCACTGTTGCAGTACTTTTTACATACAGGATATCCTACCGAGGATAGCCTAATGTCCGGCTAGTGTACCAAAGCGTTTACACTTTCCTGGCATTGTACATCAGACTTATGTCCTACATGTAAGGTATAATGTACAGATGTGAATTACAGATGCCTAATCCTCAGAACTGAAGTGCCCCAGAAGAACCACAGCAGTCTTAGAGAAACAATAACATGCCCATCCAGGAAAGGAAACAGAAGGAGATAAGGATGTAAGAGGAAACACCATGACCAGCAGTAGGGCAACAGAAAAATAAAGTGGTAGCAGGAGGGTGGGACAGAATACTGCAACCGTGAGAATTAGGTTTTTTACTGTTATGGTAAGATCTTACACAGCTATCCTCTGTCCTTCATTATCACTGCTGCAATATTCTTTATACATGGGAGAGAACAAAAGCTACAGGGAAGAACAGGAGGAGGAAGGCAAAGAAGAGACCTCCACACCCATGAAGGATAGCCCTAGTGAATCCTGCTCTGGCCCTGAAAATGGCATCTAACTTATAATACTTGGTAAAAGGGTGGACAGAAGAACAAGTAGCAGCTTCCAAGATTGATCTAGTATCCAAACACTTGGAAAAAAGGCACCAGAAGAGGCTACTGCCCTTGTAAAATGAGCATGATCAGAAGAGGAAAGCTGCTTACCACAAAAATAAATAACAAAAGGATATGGCCTTAGACATCCAGGAGGAGTTGATTTGCTTAAGCAGTGTCAAAACCATCTTCCTGGCATGAAAGGAAATAATATGTTGCACAGATTTTCTGATGCATTTTGCCTTATCCAATATCTGAGCTATCTATGTAAATCCAAGGAGTGTAGTACCTTCTCACTTGCACACTGTGGAGAGAGGAAAATGAGGGATGATGACTACACAGATTCAAGGACAAACTATTAACCACTGTGGGCATAAAAGAAGGATTGGTATGAACAGACACATTTAAATTGTTAAAATCAAAAAAGGAGGAACCGCCATAAGGGCTGGAGTTCAGAAACTCTCTTGGCAGAAATAAGAGCTACCAACAATACAGTCTTCAAGTACAATGCTGCATCAAAGAAGACAAGGCAGACTCAAAAGGGAGCTGGGTAATTTTTTCAAGAACAAAATTAAAGTCTCAAGAAGAAGGAATATGCTTTCTTGGGGGCCTGATATGAACGATCCTTTTTAGGAATTACTTCACAACTGGAAGCCAACAGTGAACTCAAAAGTCAGACAGGCAGAAATGGCTGACACAAAAGCTGTAAAAAAAACAGTATTGAACAAGTCACACAAATAAAAAAAGAACTGTAGGAACCCCCACAGAAAAAAGGGTCCTGGTCATGCTTCAGACAAAAAATGGAAACTTTCTCCCATTTATCCATAAATAATTTTCCAGTAGTGGGTTTTCTGGCCTCCTGAAAAACCTAAAGTATGTCCCCAGAAAAATGGTGCCTGAAAGGAGTCAAAACCATATCTCCCAAAGTGTCAGTTAAAGTGTGAGTAAGTGAGGATGAATAATAAACCCTTTGTCTTGTGTGAGAAGATCCATCCTGTGAAGTAACCTGTGGTGATTGCACCTGGCCAGGTGTAAAAAAAGGGGGAAGTGTGTATTACATTTTCCTACTTTTGTAGCTGTGGTGGTCTTTTTTGTAGTATTTGGAACTGCTTTTTAACATCATTTGTCATTTTGCTGTAAAAGAAGGGGGAACCTGTTCTGTCCGGGCCAAGAGGGAGTCACCAGCAAGATTTTGGGTGTGTCCCACATGATCTTTTGCAAGACCTTGGGGAGTAAACAAAGAAGAGGTAGGCATACAGGACCATCCTCCTCCAAGAAAATTACATGGTGTCCACTTTCCAAGCTGATGGACTTGCAAGTCTGGAGCAGAACTGAGAAAGTTGTCTGTCCAGAGGGGAGCAAAAAGATCTACTTGAGGAGTACCCAATGGATGTAGAATGCCACAAAACACCTCTGTGTGAATCATCCATGCATGAATGCGTGTCCTGGACCTGTTCAAAGAATCTGCCACTAGACTGTGCTTCGAAAGGATGTAAACCACCTGAAGAATCAAGTGGTGGTGGGTTGCAAAATCCCAAGCCTGAACAGCCAGCTTGAAAAGAAGATAAGACTTTGTGTTCCCCTGTTTGTTGATGTACCACATGACTGTGGTATTGTCTATAATGACCTGTAACCCAAAAGGAGTGAAAAGTCTGAAGAGCTAGGACTAGATCATTCATTTCTTGATATTAATATGGTCAGACATCTGTTGATGAGACCAGAGACTATGAACTTTCAGATTGTTGGAGGAAGCTCCCAGCCTTGATTAGATGCAAGGTCTTGAGTAGAAAGGGGGACCTGGAAAGGCAGACCTGGATTTAGGGAGATCTACTGAATCTACCAGCAGATGTCAAGTCTGAGACTGAAAGAGGGACCAGAAACTTCAAAGAGTGGCATTGCTGGAGCTGAACAGTCTTGAGATGCCATTGAAATTTCCTTATGTGGAGTTTGGTGAAAGGAACCATGGGAGAGGTGGATACTATGAACCCCACGCCTCAGAGAATTTCCCTTGCCAAAAGAATAGGAAGAGGAAGAAAAGACTGGAAATGAGTAGTTAAAACGAGGACCTTGGGAGGCAGAAGATAATCCAACATTGGGATGGTCTGAATCCTGCAACCCAAAAAACAGTTGGCACCGAGAGGGAGTCAACACAGACTCTCTGTGAGATTGACAGTGAATCTCATACTGTGCTGGAGAAGCAAAGTGATGTCAAGATTCTGAAGCAGGAGCTGCTGAGAGGGGGCTCGAATTAGAAGGTCATTCAGATAAGGGAATATTTGGATTCCCTGAATTCTGCAACAAGCTACCACAGGGGCCAGAAATTTGGTAAATATCTTTGGAGTTGTAGAAAGATTAAAAGGCAAAGCAGAGAACTGATAATAAGAGGGAAAAACAGAGAAATGTAAATGTTCCTGAAGAAAGGGTGGATAGGCATATGGAGGCAAACGTCCTTCAAATCCAGGGAGACCAAAAAAGCCTGGGTAAACAAAAGAGGGGAAAAGGTCTGAACAGACAACATCCCAAAGGAAGGAACCTTGAGAAAGGTGTTAATATAGGACAGATCTAGAATGGGCTTCCACAACCCCTCCTTCCTGGGAACAAGCAATATTCTGGAATAAAGATCTGTTTCCTGTTGAGACAAGGGAACAGGTTGTTTGGTTCCCTATTCCACCAGAACCTGTAGGACCAGAGGAAAATGAGGACTCTGGCAAGAAGGAGGCTGTGGGAGACCAGAAAATGGAGGCAAGCATTTCCAAGTAATAAAATAACCATGTTGGATGATGGAGAGAACCCAGGCATTTGTGGTTATCTGCTGCCAAACAGAGAAGGAAAGAGTTAGTCTGAGGGACAGAGGAATGTGGCTGAGGGGGAAGGGAGGGGATGCAGGATGTCGTATAGAGGAAGTTTTATCAGGAAAAGAAGGTTTTTGGCCTCTATAACTCAGAGTGGGTTTATCTGGGAAAATCCACTTAGAAACCTTCTTACGTAGAGGTTGCATAGGCTGCCAATGCACAAAAGAAGATTTTAAAGAATAGTTCCTCTGAAACTTGGGTACAGGAGGAAAAAAACTTTTTTTGAGGTCTTGCATAACCTAGCCCTAATCTTACAGGATTTTAAACAATTCTGCAGCATCATTGCCAAAAAGATTCTGGTTATCAAAGGGAGAATGTAAAAGTTTGGCCTTAATGTCCTCAGGTAAAACCTGCAGGCACAGCCGGGAATATCTCATCATGACAGAACCAGATGCAGCAGCCCAAGAGAAGGCATCAGCTGCTTCATAATCTGAATCAAGCATGATAGTTAACTCTCACCCCCGTCAGCTGGGCTTGAAGACCAATGACATCTCTAGTCATGTGGGTGTGATAATTAATGACTTTAAAAGCCAAATTAGCAGAAATATACACTTTTTTCCCCTTATCTCTCCATATCATGTCTGTCCTTGTTAGAAGGCAGAAGTTTGGAAGAGGAAAGCAGTTTGGATGGCTTATCTGTGGGCATGGACCCAACAGCAAGATCAGATGACAGACTTTTGTACAAGTATTTATGATCCTCAGGTACCTTATATAATTTGAGGCAAAAATGTGGACAGTTGAGAGGTAAGCCTCAAAGCACAGAAGCATATCATATTTACTTTAAAGGTAAGTCTAACCTCTCTTTACAGGTGTTGGCTGCTGCTGCTCACAAATAAAATCATTACCTTTGATAGCTCATCTAAGTATGACATCACAGTAGTGGGAAAAACTGACTGTGAGCAAGAGAATTTCCTTCTGGAATAATACACTTCAAATGCTAGATATCCAGCAGAATACCATTCTCTGGCCAGCTGGGAGGAGAGTTTCTGATACCATTTGAGCTGACATTGGATTTGCTGCTCAGCACATCAAAACATACTGTGGTGTTTGCTTTGGTGCTGAGGAGATGCTGTTTTCATTTATGATGCTCTGTAGGACTACGAGATTTAACCAAAGGTAACAATACAGTGCCTAGTTTACTGCAGATAGTCTTGTCAGATTGTGTTTAATCAAATGTATCACAAGAAGAAAGGGGGCATACTAGCTCTGCCAAAACATCTTATTGTCTAAATGCACTACTGCACAGCTTTCAATACCTCAGAGAAAAGGGAATACAAGTATAACTCTTTTCTTCAAGCTGGTGTAGCCAATGATGAAGTATATTTATCAGCATGGTGACCCCCAGGAGTGAAAGTGCTGCAGCCAGTGCTGCAGCCAAAAAAATGTAAAATGCTTTAAAAAGAAAAGCAGAAGCAATACCATTCATGCACAGCTGGTGACCCAAGTCTGGGACCTGAGTCTGGAGTGTAGGTAGGTGTTGGGGAGAGATATCCCGAAGAGGTCAGCAATGAGTCAGAAAATGGGGGGTTCAGGAAACTCACTTTCAGTCGGAGACTCAATGTTACTCATAACCCAAAAGGTTACATCTGAAGGATGTGAAGAGAAGGAATGTTGATGGTATGTTGATTGTGTAAAATGAAATGATTATAGGTTGGATGTGACAGACTTAAGCCATGAATTATGGAACTCCATGCCTTGCTTCTTGCTTGAATTATCATTTTTCCAGGTCTTCATCTGAGTGTTGATTCTGGTCAATCAGGGAGTTCGAGGAGAGAGGTCCGATCCCCACTGTAGGAGGAGGAGGCTCTGGAAGACTAGAAGTAGGAGGGTGGGATGAGGAAGAAGGGAAGCAATTGAGGGGAACAGCCTGAGCCTGTTTGGGATCAGAGGGCAGATACTGAACCTGAGGAAGAGATCAGATGCTTTTATTGTGATGATACTTTTTAAGGTAGAAGGCGTTGTTGGTTGGTGAGTAAGTTAAAGCTGGTTTCAGGATTACAGAATAGGCCCTACTGTTCATCCTTCAGCATGCTTTTGTTACCACTGGTTTTCAATTTGTTATCCAAAACCATATATGTTAAATTATCATAGCTTGTATGCAGGACTTAACACTTCACTGTCTCCCTTGACTAATTCCTGGGAATTTGTTTGCATTCTATTAGATATTCTTTATGCATGTAAAACAAATTTTTGACTGACTTATGATAAGTTGGCATGCTGACTTTCATAAGTTGTCAAGTTCTGAAGTCACAGTTGGCATGAAGTTATTTAGGTGGCATCTTGAGTCTTGAAAATACCTAAAGTCATAAATCTCATCGTAATTTTTTCATGTGTATGATAGTATGTTATTCAAACATTTTTTGTAATATATGTTGGTTGGTAAGCCACAGTGTATTTCATCGTAATGTTTATGTGTCTATGTATGAAACAAACTAAAAGTCAAAGATAAAAGTCATAAACTGTGTAACTGAAAAGGAAAGCCAAATGTAAGTTTTATTTACAGCTCATCAACATATAAATCAAGATTCATTTTGTCCCCAGAAGTGTAGTTGTGCTTTCTCTACCAGCTTTTTGGCATTACCACTGTTGCATGCTGTAATCTTCAAGTTTCCATTTGTCATAATTCAAAGGCTAGTGGTTTAGATCACAAAAGCATATTGTATGTACTGTAGATCGTCACACTATATTACAGTCTTCTTGAGTCTTGATAACTATACAGTTTTCTTTTTTTGCATTCTGCATACTGGGAAGAACTATGATAATTTGTATTTCACTTAAAATGCAAATGGATGTAACACACACCACTGATCCCACACCCAACCCTTATGAAAAAGCTGCATGGTACATAACCATTGTTTTTTTTTTGGGGGGGGGGGGATTGCCCTGCGGCACATTCCAGTTCAAGAGCTCTGACCCTCCCCCATCCTGCTTTTGGTATATAATAAGTTTGAGGTTGAACAAACTTGCAGAAAACAGAAAAGGTGTAAAACAAAAATAAAATTTAACTTTTCCTTTTTTCTGAATCCAGTGTGCAAAAGTTCGACATGATGAAAACTTTCTGTGTTCTGGCAGCAATATTTTATGGCATGCTCACAACATAAATTATAAACTGTAGTACTCTCCTGACACTGAATACATCTTCATGTAATTTCCCACATGTTCTTTGTTTTTAATGGTGGCATATATTTACATTTTAGCTATTCTCCTCACTGCATTCACTTACTCTCTCCAGTATGTGTCAACCTAAATGACATGGCAAAGACAATTAAAGCATCTTAGAGCTTATTTCATGCAGAGTTCTATGTGTGTAAATATCTTTAACAGAAGCAGAATGGTATAGTTTAGCTGTCAATTTGTATACAAGTACTGTAATAAACAACTGAGTCCAAAAGGTATCAGAAATAGTTAATGACTGTATCACTGCACTGTCCTTGTCCACAGTTTTCCTCTTGACCTAAGCTATATGCTGATTTAATGACATTTTTCCTGACCTATACTTATTTGTAGTACATATGATAATTTTAGTTTTATTACAGACACTAGGACCATGACACTGCTTTCAAGAACACATAATTCCCAGTCGAAATAATAACATTTTACATTGCCTGTATATTTCAGAGTTCGTTGATACACATGCAACTAATTTAGTCTTTCTTCCAAGTGTTTTTTCACTGATTAAAGGTTAATACAGTTTTTTAAACACTTTAGAATATGCATGGCAGTGTAACCATTGATATATATTTTACCACATCCTGTTTTAAGATGGCTATTTATGCCAGCTGATAATGTGTTTGAGATATTTTAAATTCAGGGAAGTATCCCTCAAAGTACTCAAGTAAAATGAAACCAACAGAAATGTTCAACAGTAATGCTGTGGTCATTTTTTAAGTAGGAGCATTTTAACGTTTTAAAACTTACAAAAAATAAATTGTGAACAATAAAAATACTAGAAAACATGAATTCCTGTAAAGCACATTTAAAAGATGATTTTTTTTTTTTTATTGTTTAACAAAGTATGTATTACCCTTTTAGCATTAGCAAACCATTACACACTGGATTAGCAGGGTGTGGTGTGTTTCAGTAGTTCTAATACATAGTCTGTAACATAAAAAAACATGTCATTAGGCCATTTTCAAAATAACTAGAGTCTCATAACACTTTGTATAGCCTGATTGCATTTCATCTATTTCAGTTGTATTATATGATCATATTCATTTATGAGTCCCTGTGTTTGTGTGTGTGTGTGTGTGTGTGTGTGTGTGTGTGTGTGTGTGTGTGTGTGTGTGTGTGTGTCTATGTGCCTGTGTATGCATTGTGTTTGTGCATGTGTATATGTGTATGTACTAAAACTGCAAGTCAGAACCGTGTTATATCAAATCATGTTAGTTGCAGTACATTTCTACTTATTTTCTATGCATGCTTCTACTTTATAAATGTTTATGATTTCGTCATTAACAAAATGCCAGAATACAAAAATCCTCAGGATATCATCATGAAAGGAAAGTCTACCAAGGTTCAGCCATGCTGTTAATATGCTTGTATCCAGAGACATTTGCAGTCCTGTGGGTATGTCACAGAACTTTGCTTGATACACAATTCTAAAGAACAGACTCCGGCACAGACACTGTCTGCCATTCTAGTCAGGCAGCACTATGATAAAATCTGCTTACTCAGCACTCACAGATTATATTCAGCTGGTAGTCAGAATCTGGGCATAACATGTAATAAATCAATGCTGCATAGTAAGTGGAAAAGCATGCAAGCAACTGTCCTGGCAGTTCTTCCTGACAGATTTTGAAAGGGTGTCTGTAACATGCAATTTTCATTTATAACAATAAATGCAAGATTTAATTTAGTAGTAAAACATATTTTAACAGCAACCAGTTCTCATTTTAGCAGCAAATGTTTTCATTTACAATCTGTGTTTATGGTTTAAATGACACAAACCATACTTTCTGATTATTATATAAACTATGATTCATTATACTTAACCATTCTTTATTTTATAGAATTATCACTAAAAGCTGAAACTTTTTCCCTAAACATAAAATACTGCTATTGTACATATTAGGAAGTTGCACACAAGATACTACAATATTAGACTGGCACATACAAGTTATACAAACCTTGTTGGTAACTTAGTTTGTGTACAAACTGCATTTTTCTGTTTTGAAACTTTTTTTATTTCTTTCTTTATCATAGCTGTTTTAAGGACATACTCCCAATGGAGCATTGCCTGTTTGGAATAATTTATTCTTTCATAACACAAACACAAAGAGCTGAAAAACATTTTCTACTTGCCTACTCTCAAGGTACTGGTAACTTTCAGGATGGCAGAGTAAGTAGCAGGGAGTGTGAGAGGTAGAACCCACAATATTTAGGGATGTGGGGTTTATTCCTTGCTTAAAACATTACTTTTGGGCAAATGTCCATTTCTGGTCTTCTGATTGCAATGTTATGTATTCAAAGTAAGCTATTTACTGTATTTTTGGGAAACCTGAGTATGCAATTGTGAAACAGTAGCTGACAACACAATACATATCTAACAATGTAATGAGATCATAGTAATAAAGCCAAATGAGACACATATTTTTACAGAAAAAAAAGTATCTGAAAAAATGAATTAACTTTTTATTTTTATTTCAACTGAAGCAAATTGTTTATTTACTCTAAATAAAGTTCTAACACATGTATATGTTGCAGCAGATAAATTAAGATCTAAACCAATGGGTAACATAGTCACACAGACAGACCATTTAAAAAAACTGCAAGAAAAACCCAGCTAAGCAAAAGTTTTCACTGTGTGATACCTTAAATCTCCTGCATTGAATGCTCATGACATATGCAAATGACCCATCAAGGACATCAAATGTTTCTGCTACATGGCTTCTGAATGTCCATGACTTTTTTTTTTTTACTTTTTAAGTCTTTATGGTTACATTCAGACCAATAAAGCCAAACTCCATTAGCTGAGTACAGAATAAGTGGATAATTTGGCATTCAGAAGCATCGTAGCTGAAATGCTTGGTGTTTTAAGGGGTCATTTGCATATATCCCATGGGCCTCCATTGCAGAAAGTTTAAGGTATCCCATAGTGAAAACTCTAGCTTAGCTGGGGTTTTTTTTTCCAGTTTTTTACAGCAGGTAAATTAAGGAGATGATTTATTCTGTGCAGAGCTCTCAACCTCTTAGTACAAAAAAAACAAAACAAAACAAAACAAAAAAACTGACAAAGCCCCAAAATAGGGACACATTTTAAATATTACTGTTATAAACTTATAAAGTTGTTAGAAGGAAGCCTTTTGTATTACCATGCATTTTTCTGAAGGATATGAAGTCTGAAACTCAAATGACTTTGGTCACACAATGATTGGACTGTGGAAGTTTCTGTGACCTCATACTAGGCATATTTAGAGATTGAAGATATGTGGCTTGTCCCCACACTGGGGTACAAAGAGACTTGCCACCTACAGAAGAGACCTTTTTTCTGTGTTCTGATACCACAGAAGTATTTCCATTTTGAAAATACAACCTCAAGATTAATCTTGCATTGACTAAATGATATATGATTAATCATAGTGCATCTGAGATTTTCCGCGGTGGAGCAGTGGTTAGCATTGTTGCCTCACAGCAACAGGTTCTCCTGTTCGATTCCCGGCTAGAGCGCCTTCTGTGTGGAGTCTGCATGTTCTCCCTGTGGTCGAATGACACTAAAGACATGCAGGTAGGTGCGAGTGTGAATGGATGTGCCTTCTTGAAGGTTGGGTGTCGGGATGGCAACTCAGCACCGTAACAATCCACTGCCAATCATGAGCAGACCGGAGTTCCGCTGTGGTGATCCCTAACTGGGAAAAGTCGAAAGACTTTGTAGTGTATCTGAGATTATCAAAATTTCTATAACTGAATGGTCATTTTTAACCAAAAGAAACTGGCAATAAATTTATTAAAATGAGAAGTTTTAAATTGTTTCATGAGGTAAACACCAAGCACACATATCCAGGAATCTATTCCCCACCCACCCTCAGTGCTAATGTAATCAACATGGGAATTGCTGCACCTAGAAGGCAAGGTGATATTCCTCTTGCAGTCACTCCATTCTAAGAAACTGCTAAGGAATCAATTCCAAAAAATAATTAGACAGATAAATTGAAGAAAACAAATGACACCAAAATAGGACCACACACACTTTAAAATCCATCTTTCCATATAAATCTATTGTGTTTGAGGGTGAGTGCTTTCAGCTGTTGACTACCAGAGTGACATTTAGCTGTTGCAGATTTTTTTTCCTATGCTTTTTTTTGCTTCATGTGACTCACCCCAATAAGAAATGCTCGTTTGTTCCCATTACCCAGTAATTTTTCCTGGCATTAGGGCAGGAGCTGTCCTGAAAGGCAATCTTTCAAGTAGCCATAAGGGTGTTTTGTGCCATCACTGGCATCCTGACAGCAAGGGCATGTGTTATGGCACAACCTGGTTAGGGGACTGACACTCTACATCACTAAAGGGGCTCCCAGTGCCTTCCTGTGTGGGCGGATGCTGCCTCACACCCATTACAAAGGCTACCACCATCAGTTTATTGAAGTGCCTAATGTCTGCCAACAGCCTGCATGTTTGCATCCCAGCACTTCCTCCATATGGACATAATGAGTACAAGGTTGGCTCTTCAATTATGTCCCAGGATGGCCATGATCATCTTCCTTTGCCAATGCTGTCTAGATCCTCAGCCAGTAATCAAACTTACATCTCCTGAGCTGTAATCAGAGCTTTATTCTTCTACATCACCAAATCTGGCACTGTTGCACTAATTGTTAAATAAAACAGTGCCTAGCAGCAAAATGTATAACACTGATTTTATGGGTCTTATGATCTATGCTTGGTAGCTTGGATTAACAAGTTTCAGAACACAGTAATTAAACAGAAGAAAGATACTATAATATCAGTACCAACTAGTTTGCTTATTAATTTGGAGCTAAGACTGCCTGAATTAATATGCTTCTGGCCTGCTTAAACACCAAACATTTTTATTTTGTAGTTGTTCTTCAAATAAGGAAAAAAGGAAACTGACACTAAAAAAACTGTTACCCTTAGAATATATTGTGGATTCTAGCTTTAGACTTCAGTACTTGTGATGAAACAACTGAGTAGACTATTCATTGTGATAATAAACAGTGGTAGCAACTGAAGTCTAACAGAGTGTAGTTACTTGTACTTTCAGTCTCGTGCTGGCTTTGTGTTAGAATCTGTTAATTTCTGTCTGTTATTTTCACAAACGTCTTAGTCATTCAGCTACATTTTACCATGATGCACAGAATCAACAGATTTCTTATTTATGATGTATTTACTGATTTGACAACAGGGAGAGTAAGTGGTTACAAAGAATCTTTTTGAACACAATTCTGCAAAGTATGATGGAACAGCAGATTACACCGATTTTTCCTGATTCAAATTTGGCATTTATGCAATTTAACTTATATTGCCAACTGGAAAAGCCCAATAGATCTATGATCTTATTTTATTTGAATATATACCACACTCAGTCTAAGATGCATCATGAGTAACCGCAGAATAAGTTGGTATGTTGGATTATGTTGAATGTCTGTGAAGCAATGTGGCATTTCTTATACTCAAGCTTCTCCTGTGTGATCATTTCTACAAGATTCAATGCAAACACTAGGGTGGTACATATGTAATGCAATTATTATGTTACAAATAATACTAATACTTATACTAATACTAATACTAATTATTATTGTTAATAATTATTTTCTTGTTAATCCACTGCAAAATGAATTATTTTTATATTCTGCTTATTAATCCTTTTCATGCTGAATGCTTTATTTTTTTATGTTAGCCATGAAGGTGTGTGTGATGAAGCGAGGTAGTGCCAGGTGTGTCAGGAGTAGGGCAGAGCATGTTTAACATATGCCAACATAGGTAGCTGAAGTTTTGAAGAGATTTGTATTTGCATACCATTTGAATATCAAACTGATTTGTGCAGATGCTTGTGTTAAAAATGTATTTGAAAAGTTGCTTGTATTAAAAATGTATCAACAGTGGGTCCTGCTGGACAGGAAAGAAATATACATATATGCCAGATTGTATTGTTGCAACTGATGAAATGTATATAGTTTAATAGAGATTTGTATACCATTTGAATATCAAACTGATTTATGCAGATGCTTGTGTTAAAAATGTATTTGAAAAGTTGCTTGTATTAAAAATATATCAACAGTGGGTCCTGCTGGACAGGAAAGAAATATACATATATGCCAGATTGTATTGTTGCAACTGATGAAATGTATATAGTTTAATAGATGATACTGGAAGAGAAGGGGTTAAACTCAGCTCAGTTAACCTTAAGAAAAATAGCCTGAAATTAAAAGACTTTCCCCCAGATTCATGAAGCTTGCGCCAGGCACAGGCGTAGTGTATGCGGGATAACACCAAATATGTCCACCGAGCGATTCAGGTACGAATCAATTCCACGTGCACCACCAACGTATGTCAGATCTACGCAGCCCTCGACATAGGTATGCAAATCACACCATGCGCAGTGTCGCACCATGCTAATGAAGACACACAGTGATTCACGAAGTGGTGCAGGCATAGCGCAAGCCCATGGAAACGTAAACCAAAAAACACAGTTTACATTTTCCCAAACAGAACATCGGAGTTATGGAAGCAGACCAGACTCATGTATTACAAAGTTAACATATGCCAATGGCTAAATATACAGCCAATGGCACAAGAAAAGATGCACAACACCTAAAAAACAACATTTAATGTCATATCCACAGTAACGCACAGTACAACTGCAAGGCATGTGTGTGCAAACAGGAATACAAAGGAAATATATACAAATGTCATAAAATCGCAATGTAAGACAAATCAGGACTTCACCATAATATGCAATGGTAGGCATGGCACACCACAAGCAAGGCGCAAGGGTTGCCAAGGGCCCGCAATAGTGTTCGGCGCTGTAACTATGAATTAGTAGTCAATGCCATGCAAATGAGGCAAGTAATACTGAATCGCAAACATCCCGCCGGATTAAGGATGCACCTGACAGTGCAGTGCTATAACACCGAAGAGTGTATCAGAGGTGATACATGACATCAGCAGAGGGGTGTGCCACCGTATCAGTAAGCACATTGGAGCAATGCAAATCTGGCCTGGCCATTGCTAAGCAATGCTGCAGGACAGGGGTGGGGAGGAAGGTATAGAACCGTTTAGCTGAGAGCACACATGGTGCCCAAAAGCGCATGTGTACGGGGATGGAAATGTGCCCGAAATCCGGTAAGCGGATGCACGCGCAGCGAACAATAGCATAAACAGGAAGGTCATGGGAAGAAAAGAAGGAAATGCCAAAGCAGGGTAATTGGTGTACTAATGAGCAATTAACACCAATCAACTCACGGCGGCCAATCGATGGCAGTAGACAAGCCTGCATGCAGAAACCTGCAAAACAGGATAGGGGAGGCATAGGATTGCAAAGAAAGGAGGGGAGGACTTGGAATGCAAAGATAGGAGAACTGTCATAGCAGAGCAAAGCAAACCCACAGTAGACCGGCAACAGAACACATTACACAAGATAAGCCAGGTCTAGGAAAGTACAAAGGAAAGCAGGCTGCTGGATGCATGCCAGCAAATGGTAGGTGTAACGTGCACAAATGTAAACGGAAGGGCAGAAGGTAATTCATGCAGCCAAATGTAATGCAACACTAAAGGAAGCACAATAGTGGTTCCATTAATAAAACACAGAAGATACCCTGTAGCCACGATCTTACAAACACACCCTATGACATCATCAGTGTTCACAGCAAAACAGTATAAAGTGTGAAAGCACCCAACACACACATGTGTATTCCCAAACACTGCACCATAGGTGTAAACAGACGAGGAACTTTTAAAATGTACATGTTGGGAGCTGCCATAGCTGTGATTCATCAGCATGTGTTACAGACCGAAGGTGTTGTGGAGGATGATGCTGACAACCACTGTAGGCCTCGGAGGAGGAGAAGAGTGTTCAGACCAAGGGTAACCTACCAGGGGCTACATGATCTGGAGATAGTAGAGCATTACAGGGTGGACAGGGACATCTTACAGCAAATAGTAGAGCTGTGCTGGCCATGCCTGTGAACCAGGAACAACAGAGGGGAACCCATCCCAGTGGACACGAAGGTATGTGTAAGCTTGCGAATACTAGCCACAGGTACCTTTCAAAGGCCAACTGGAGATATAATGGGGATCTCACAGGCATCGGCATCCAGGGTACTACACCGGTTCCTGGATGCCATGTTAGCACATGCCAATGAGCATATACACTTCCCCCAAACTAAGGAGGAGTTGGCCAGCAATATGTGTCACTTCCACCGTGTGGCAAACTACATGGAGGCACTGGGTGCAATAGACTGCACGCACATACAAATCAAGTCACCAATCGGTGAGTATGGTAGGTGCTACATAAACCACAAGGGATTCCACTCCATCAACTGCCAGGTCGTGTGCAATGCCCAGGGCATTATCATGGATGTGTGTGCTGGCAGCCCTGGAAGCTACCACAACTCCCATATCTGGCATGCCTCACAGCTGTATCAGGTATTTGTCAGGGGGGACATCCCACAAGGCCACCTTGTGCGGGATGCTGGCTATGCACTGGGGCCGTGGATGATGACCCCCATCAGAAATGCACACACACCAATGCAAGAATGCCATAATGAGGCACACGCACAAACCAGAATCATCATAGAGCATGTGTTTGGGATGCTGAAATCATGGTTCCAGTGCTTGGACACATCTGGTGGAGCCCTGCAGTACTCCCCAGGCACGTGTGTCCACATCTTCATAGTATGTGCCATGCTACATAATATGATCCTGCGGAAACAGCTGCAGCAGGGTCAAAATGGGGGTGGGCCTCACAGCCCACTGCAATTGCCAAGGCCAACACAGGCACAGAGGGATCCAGACCACGGACACACTGTGCCAGCCCCAGTAGGCAGACGGAGGGGTTCGCAATATGCTTATGCCTTGGCATAGAGGGAACATATAGCACATACCTTGACAGTGTAGACTCCCATGGACTGACACCCCTCTCCACCTGCACACACAGTACAATGGATGGCACACAAACATGACCACCTGTAAATTGTGATGTATAGGTAGCCCACTGTGGAATCCTACATAGGCAGCCCTCAAACATTGTACACACAACAGCCATTGGAACACAGAAATGTCAACACCTGAACAGTAGATGCGCCTATCAGCATCTGTCGGTGCTGTGTATATAGGTTCTCAGGTACATCAGTAGGTACACGCCCGATTGTCAGAGGCAAAACACCAAATGGGGCAAACAGTGACTCCCGTCACCACAACATCAAGTAAGCAACTGTCGCTTACTGGAGCAGAGGCAATCGTGGGAGCACGTGTGTGTAAGTACTGTCCTACACACACTCAGCATGGATTCCTCACTGCATTACTGAGGGGCTCCACAAAATGTAATCATGGATGTTGTGTCAAGGCAGGGGATGTACCCATGACAGGTATTCGTCACCCCAGCATGCTGCATCCATGGTCGTATGAAGGTGTAGCACATTATCGGGTGTAGCTAATTGTGATATACATACCCACTGCCGGAGTACAGCCAGTAAACATCACATGGAAATGCCATTAACTGGACTCATCAATTAGTAAATTAACGGAGTTATCCATGTGAGTGTAGTGTGGAGTAACTGCTGTAGTGTACTTCACATACAAAATGACATAATACGTGTACAAACCCCAGATGTCCAAGTGGTACATGCAGTGACTGTCATGCATGTTCCCGGTCCCACGTCCCGCAAGGGATGTAACGTAATCTCGACGGCACGGGTAATGCATTCCGGATGCAGGTCATGAGAATATGTGTAGCACACGTTAGCGGGAATAAGTGTTGCCCACAGCTGGTAAGCGATGTTTAAATATGACTATACGGATATGCGCGAAATAGGGCTAAGCTTCACCGACCACTGCGCAGATCATGGTCAATGATGTACAGAACAGGTGAAACCAGCATTAGTCACCCCTGAACAAATAGCGCCTGCTCTGAAGGGTAAAATGACCACTGCCAGGAGTGGAACAGGCAATCATGTATATAATCACCTAACACTATTGCTAGCCAAGATGTACGTATGGTAGGGTTGCCACATTTCAAATGACCAATGTGGGACATACGCCAGATGTCTGCAGGCTGACACATACACCAGGCCAGTACGAAAACCAGAACATCAGTGTTTTGCATAGATAAAATTCTTATTCTAGTAATGGTCGCAGGTACGTGTTCCGTGTCCTGTAACATGTAGGTGGGTCAGAGACAGAATAAGTGTTTTATGCAACTATTACATAAACTATAGGGAATATGTTTGTCCCAAAGTCGCAGGACATTTGCTATGTTCACAAATATTTCGCAGGACACAACTGCACAAAGAGGGACTGTCCCTCGCAAAGTGGGGCAGGAGATAATCTTAACCTATGGCAGGTGTGTAATGTGATAGGTACAGACACAAATGTGCGGAGTCCAGGAAACACAGTATATACTGACAAACACACAATGAAAGGTGTAGCGTGCCTGTCACCACCCCTGTCCGAGATATGTATATATATATATATATATATATATATATATATATATATATATATATATATATATATATCTACACATATATAATACAGATAGAAAGGGAGATAGTGTGATATATGTCAATATATAAGGAGTCACTGACATCTGCGAATATATAGATAGGTCAACGGCATTCAAAACACCTTGGAGGTACAAATAAATAGGATACCGCCAACTATGGAACGTGTCACATACCAACACGCATAACCAGGAGGCTGAAAGACAGAAAGAACACAGTACTGGAACAGTAGAACCGTGAGCAATATGATGATAGTAAGGACATGTAATCACCGCTGCCGACGGTGCGGTCCATGTAGGTACCGTGTACAACTGTGGTTGTGAGTGATGTAGCCTGTGTATGTGTGTGTTGAGGGTGCCATGTGTGTTTCCGTGTGACTGTAATGTGTGTGTGTGTGTGTCCGCATCGTGTGTCTGTAGGTGGCAACTCAGAGGTAGATGATTATGGTAGGTGCGGGTATAGCTAGCCGTAGGCATGGTGTAAACACCTGTCCCACATTGGGAGGGACAGCCCCTCCCTGGGCAGGTGTGTCCTGACCTGAAACATTACAAAGGGCAACTGTCCAGGAGTGTAGGACGTTAGTATGTCCCAAATATTATGCAATAGTTGCAGGAAATACTCATGCCTGTATGTAAGAAACGGAAATGTTACATGCAAACTGAAAAGTAGGCAAGGTCCAAGAACAATCGGTATGTAATGAGGATAAAAGTATGTGCTATCCTGTGTACTGACCGTGGCTATATGTCAGCCTGTAAACAACACTGTGTGACCCGCAAGTGTCCAACTATGGCCATATGAAAAGGTGGCAAGCCATGCCACAGAGGGTCTGACACCAACACCACTGCAATGACTGCAAATATCTGGGACAGACATACACGGGATAGCAGTCATTCAGAAATATCCCTGCACATATCGCCATACATCCGGAGGTATGGAAGTATCAACCTCACCTGCATACCATATAGAAACCAATTAACAACGGCCCAAAGTAGATTCCCATAACAGAAGTCTACTAAGTGATAGCACTGTAATTAGGGAAGGGGCCCACACACATATATATGGACTACGTAGAAATGCAAGCCCCACAAAACTGTATATGCTAAGTACACCCGCCTACACCCCCCACACTGGAAACAATAGCAATACAGACCGTAATCACAGCACAAACATCCACTTAGTCAATTACATCTGCTGAACCATTAACATACCTTGTGAGAGACACATTTAAAGGCGCCATGCAAAATTGTATCCGTTGTATAATTGTACAAACGACGATGTTACAGGTGTTTGCAATAGTCCGTTATCAGACGGGTGGGATGACAGGTACACTCACAGGTAAAACCACATACTCAAGCCATCACATACAATCCACGGGGGACATGACTCCAAAATACACTTGGCTCTACACATAGCAGTTGCGATTACACACAACAAAACACAATACAGACCATCTCCCTGAAGGCAGGACAAATGGATAACGCCCAAGTGGAGAATTCAATTATACTCCACTGTTGCCGCATAATTGGTGAATCGAGTAGCTGCACAGCTGAAGTGCACGTAATTAGTCACACTGGAATACCAAATGGCGGCAGTAAACCACATGTTGCAGGTATCGACGTATATAAGGATGACTTGCCAGATATGCAAACTGTATGCTCATGCCGTACAACAGTTTAAAGAGTGATACAGAAGAGTGAGATAGAAACGAAATACCGGAACGATATCAAGGTATGTAGAACACTAACTGTATGTATAGTATGTTCCGTATTAAGTTATGTCAGTGTATGCATAGCCTGGTTTGCAGTAATTAAAAGTGTCTGCCATGCATAAAGTGGGAAATGGTATTTATGTAGTGATGTCTTGCTGATCGTACTAATGCTTGTAGAAGTTGTGCGTCCAGCAGTGGGCCACAAGGTAAACAGCACAGACACCACAAGGGATGCAACATGATGGATTTAAACAGAACAATTTCATACGACCAGCCGTCAGTGGCAGGGTATGTCCAACAAGTATGTGCCATAGCAGGGGATAGTATATGTGGATATACTGTAACAGTATGCATGTGTATGGGCATATAACATCAATGACATGTCTAAGGTGGTCCCGCTGTGCAAGTATGCTTTGAATTATGGGATACCATGTAACATATGTGTAATGTATAGTACAGTAGATTGATATGTCAGATATGCTACACAGGAGAACAGGCATATGATGCATACCATAGGTATCATATAGTGATGTGAGTAGTATGTAATTAATTTATGTATAAACAGTTATGATGAAATAAATAATGTAATTCACTCTGTGCATTTGCAAAGGATGCAAACATTACTCCCATACTAGAATAGCAGAAGAGATGTGACAGACAAAGAAGAACATGATTGGTGTGTACAATAACAGGATACATATGGCCTGTAGTCACGGGACATTGTAATAGCGTGACAGCTCTATTCTAAATGGAAGGGCTATTCCAGTAACCATGCACAGAGGACATTTAATAGCTCCACAGGTTCATAGTGGTGCACCATGCAGTCTGGCAAGTCTATGTGTAACAACAACTACAGTGTGCACACCAGTGGCTCCTCTCTAGGGTAGTGTCCTGTGAACAGAAGAACCATGTGTAACCTGCATCTCTGCACCATACAGCCACTGCAGTGATCCCTGGTGTACATGGGTCCACCATCCACCAAGTGAGGTATCACATGAACACTGCTACTGACTGTCCATGCATGATGTACATAGGAATCTTGTCCCAAAGCATGGTGAGTGTCCAGTCTGGGAATGCAACCCCCAAGCACATCCCACACACTGTCGCGTGTGTGCACATATCCATGAGCATCATGCTCACAGTGACTATTGTGTATGTCGCGTATGTGGAGTATATCCATTAACATATTTGCAGACATGGGCCCTGTCTTTGCAGCAGAGGTCACCCCTGAGTATGTAGTCTGCAAATGTGTACAGATGTGGTGTCTGTACTTCAGCCGCCAACTTTAACTGTCGTAGTTCAATAAACATCATGGCGTTTTAATGTTGAGTGATGTAAAGCTGTAGCTGTTGTGTAAGGTACACCCTAAGCAGGCTGTTGTACCCATGGATATGTGTATAAGTCCAGTGTTCAGAGGTACAATGGGTGCCTATGTACCAGCTACACACCCAGTACAGACAAGTGTGGACACGTAGAAGGACATTCACGCCACAGTGGCAATGTGGTAATCACAGGAGTGTGTGTGACATACATGTGTAGTATGAACATGTACAATGCGGCATGTATGTAGGGGACTAACACCTATGTGATTACCAGTGGGTGGATGGTGTACTGCAAAGGTGATGTTCATACCAAGTGTCATGCAGGTTGAGGCCACGATGTTCATATCAGTTATCCGTCACAGTGACACCCGTATGGATGGGGTCTGTATCAGCTGGTGGATCAACAACGGCGCTTGGTATGCAGTGGTCTATAAAGCTAGACATGGAAGTCCCCTCAGTGGTAGCCTGTACCTCAGGGAAGCATATACTGAACATGAGGGCCCCATGACTGAGGACTGTGGTATGCCAAGTGTAACTGGAATGCAGTATGTGATATGGTATGCCACCCTCAGTGTGTGTGTCCCATCCATTAGCCACTTTGCATAACATCCTGAGACATATGTTTTGATATGCAGGTGGATGTGCATGTTGTCAATACCAGAATGGAGAACGGTGTTGTAAGGCAGCGAGAGGACAATGTAGGCTGTGTGGACCCCCGTGTCATCATCAACTACTCTGGCAACTGTATGAAAGGTGTTCAACAGGTGTAGGAGGCATGCTGTGACCCCAACAGGACCAACCCAGCTGGCATCAAAGGACTGGAGCACAACAAAGACTCAGTGAATGTTGTCCATGATGATGTACCCTATAGCCGTGCAGAACAGTCCAGTGAGGTGTGTAGGGCAATAGTCCCAGTCGTGCATTGTGGCACCACCTGTGTGGAGTGTAACTGTCGCTGTGTGCCAGTCAGGGGCCCACAATGTCTGGTACAAGGCTATTACTGAATATGGTGTCCCAGTGGGGAGACATGTCATTCAGAGGTCTGTGGACATCACAGCCTCTGATTTTGTAGGGTGACAAGGGGCCAGTGGCCTAGGACATATAGAGTGCAGGTCAGTACTGTGTAGGTGTGACCGCAGGTACACCACAATGTTCCTGCAAGGAATGTGGCCCCATAGGGAGTGAGAGGGTGTAATCTTAGCATTGAAGCCATCAGACAGCATGTTGCCAACATCATCTGTTACTGTCATGTTCCAGAGTGACAATTGTATGTGTGAGCAGATGTGGGTATTGCATATGACTACTGACATACCACCATAATGCCTTGTGGTACAGCTCGGAATGTGTCACAGTAATGTGTACGTAGCTAGTTATGGAGTATGTGATGAGGGATCCCGTGGCCCTATCAAGGCTGACCAGTGAGTTACCCCACCCATGGGAATGTACACCACTGTGCAACAGCCCCCACCTGCTGTAAAGTATGTCTATGGAACCGCACCCCCAGTGTGGCGTCTGTTATCTGGTGTGTACCATTATGGCTCTGTGTGGAATAGCATGATCCATATTGTCGTGTACATGCTACTGAAGTGCACTGGGGTATGTCTCAGCATTTGTATGTGCATTGTCCACCTGCACGTGAGTCATGACGTCAAGTACCGCTGTCATACGACATCTGTAGTAGGTGTTGTAGTACTCATCTACTGTGTATGCTGTGAAGTGTGTGATGCCAGTATGTGGCTAACAAGGGTGAGTAGCATATGTTTGGACTCCACCAATGAGGGGATAACCCCAGGTATGGAACAGCAGTCACATGTTGGTAGTGTCCATGTCAAGGATACTGTTGGTCTTAGAGGTGGTGTGTATGGGTCAAACCAGCTGAGCGGAGGTTATGACTCACGGACAGCATACGCCTAATGTGGCAGTACATGTGCGGCTATCACAGTTAAGTGTGGGTTACTGTCAGTCTCACATCAGTAGCAGCAGTATGAGCCCAACTGTCCAGTACACCATGAAATGAGGTCTGGTAACCATGGGGTATGTTGAATCCGCAGCTGGTAATACTGTGAATAGCAGTTCTGGACACAGTTAGTTGCACATGGAGCACCTGTGATGCATTGTGCTAAGTAACCAGCCGGGATGTATGTACAACATAGTGGAATATGGGGACACCTCAGACGTGGGTGTGCCAGTCCAGGTACGTGCCTGAGAGGTATGGTCTGTCTATAACCAGTCATTGCAGGTATGCTCTGCAGAGCCAAGAGGCAGGTCCCAGTCACTGTAGAGATATTGAAGTGGTTCAGTATCAGGTGTGCCTTGCTTGCGTGCGTCACAGAGGATGATGTCAAGCATTGTGTTACATGACCACATGTTTCGCTAGCCAGTTCCCATTCTGGTGGTGACTGTTATTGGACACTCTACAAGACAGGCAGTATAAAAGCAGCAAGAGTCCAACATGTGATCCGTACTCCCAGGGCTGACAGGTGCAGGTCAACTGTGCCACAGCATCATGTTGTTTGACCAGGTCTGTCAAAGTGGATGTATACCAGACACCTGTGGAATGACAGCAGAAGCATGGACAACTTTTGGGAGTGACACAGTCATGCGTTGTACAGTGGTAACAGGTCCGGATGACTGCAAAATGCTCCCCAAGGCTCAGACCACACCATCAGGGCTACAACACTGGTGGGCTATTGCATGTCCCTGCACATGTAGTTTGTGCCCTGAGATTCAACTGCAGTCACACAAACACGGAAAATGACAGTCACATCATACCTGCTGAGTTGTGGCATGTGTGCATAGGTTATGTTGCAGAACCAGTTACCTGACAGCAGGATGTAAGTGACTATCACCTTGTGTAGCCTGCTGAGTGGAACAGCAGTGTGACCGCCGACAGTCACCTATGACAAGTATGTTGTATATGTTATGATACCCTATTGGCTGTATGTGATGGGCACACGTGTCTGTGGGCTATAGGTTGGTGGGGTTGTGTTTGGCGATGTGGGCTGCTGTTGGTGCCCACACAGAGTATGGAGGGGTACTGTACAAGGTGTCTCCGTATGTGTGGCCTGTGGTGGGGATCATGTGGGACTATGTGATGAGTGGGGTGTGTTGCGAATATTGCACATCCCCACATGACTGTCAGGTGCAGTCAGGGTTGGTGACAGTATAACCCCCAGCAAGGCTGCATATGTGCATCCCCCACAGGCTGTACTGTTGTATGTTGGGAGGTGTGCATTGACTGTGTACATGAGAATAGCTCTATTGCCACATGTACAACATAGTCATCATAGTGACAGGCAATAGCACTGGTAAGTGCCAGTTGGACATGCCTGTATATAGGTAGTACGTCACAGGTGGACAGGCCATAGAAACCACCATGTCTCATGAGGTATGTGAGTGATGTGTGTACGACAGCTGTTGTACTGTAAGCAAGCTGGAAATGTATGGACAGACAGTGTACCTGTGAGGACTGGTATGAAATGGGTGCTAAACTAAGCAGTAGCTCATAACATGCCAAGAAGCTCTGAACAAGTGCTGAGCATGCCCATACAATACAGATAGGGTGTTGGATAATATCAAACCACACGTGTTGACGACAGTCATGATTGGTGGCACCGCATCAGAACACTGCCGGGTATGGTCTGCAAGTCCATGAACCATTATCAATGTAGATGTTAGCAGTACAGATGTACAAGGCAGTATGGATGTTTGACTACAAATGCCTTTGTATGTCACAGGAGTGTTCTACTAGTGGCCTGTTGACAGACTCACAACTACTAAAGGTGCTACAGGGACATGTGCATATCACATGGTGTCAGCGACAATAAACCAGGGTTAATGTGTTGTACCCCACCCGCATTGTAGCCCATACCACGCAGACAAATGTCAGCCATCTGTGTATGTGAGGATGTGAATGGCCATGACCTATGGGCAATAGTTGTCAGAGTGTTGTGAACAACATACAGAATGGGCTGTCTGTGTGAGGTGTGTGACATATGTGCACATTCTGGTGGATGATATCAGCAATGACACCACTAGGGGAATACCCCTGTACCCATTAAGTAACACCTAGGCTGTGGTCAACATTATGGACACTGTGTTAGGGATGGTGTTGTGCAGTACACCTCCCTGAGCTGGAGACATCTCCCTGGCCCTTTAGGTAGTCATCCGAGGTACCCATGACATGACAGGGTGGTATCCATGAGCACGGAGATCATTGGACAGGCATACACAGCACCCATGTGACCAATATTGGAGCACATATCACCCTCCATGGGTAGGGCCCATGTGTGGTTGGCCAATACCAGCCTCCACAATACTCACCTCCAGTATGCAGCATGCTGTCCACCTTGCATGCAGACATATGCCACACTATGCTGTTAGACATGCCACATGTCCATAGCCTGATCTGAAAGACATACATCATAGACAACCACTGTCCTATGACTAGGATGGCCACATGCTGGACAGATCCCTGTGCCATACCTGTGACATACTCCCGCCATACCATGCAGCCCTGTCCACATAGCTGCACATATCATCCCTATCATACATGGTGTGATGGCCGTATGGTAGATGTAGTATCAACTATCTGGATCAGTAATGTGTCACTGATGCCCCTCATGGTGACATAATGGGTGTCAGATACAGCTAGTAAACCCAGCCCGTACATGCTATAGCCAACAGCCTTACCTGCAAATGACGTCTGACTAGCCATTGTCCCATGTCTATCACATGTGCAACACAGGCGATCCGTGGCAGGATGTTGAACAGCTGTACAGTGCAGTGTAGATGTCTATGGCAAAACAGATGCATGTACAGGTATCCATGCGTACTTGGTGCATTGTCACTGCCCAAGTCCATTAAGGCTGTGTCTGTGCTGATATGTGACATATACACAGCATCAAAGTCAACAGCATTACCGTGGATACATCCAGGCATGTGCAGATAGGTAGGAACACCAGTGCAGGCAAACAGACACGCCCACATGAAGACAGATGTCACATGCAGTAGGAACACTAATGAGGTGACACACATATATGGGGATGATATCCAATGCATAATGGGTGTTACATGTGTGTGACACATACATGGCAGTCATGTTGGTGTCATGTTGATTTGCAAAGATAACTGTGTAGATGTACTAGAAATGTATGTCCAGCAGTATCACTCTACATGTCTGTAAATGTGACCTGTCACCTTCATCATGTCTTACAGATAATGCCTCATACACGCCTACCAGCATACAGCCAACAGGAGGATGATGTCTTAATCCCATACCTCCATGAGAACTACGAGGTGTTATTTAGCCATGCGCCACAGCACGCACAGCAACGGGATGACCTGTGGCAGGATCTACGCAGGAGGATCAATGAAGTGGGTGGCCACAACCGCACCTACCAGCAGGTGCGCAGACACTGCATGGACTTGATACGTCATGCAAAACAGCGTGCCACTGCAATCACCAGGGAACAAGGTGGAACAGGTGGTGGGCCACCAAACCCAGCCTCCACTCACACACACAGAGGAGCTACTGGCCAGTCTGGGGACACCCTCAGAACAGCTCCCACAAACACTAGCTGCCATCGTGGAGGTGGGTGTCTCCCAACCAATGAGCCTGGAGTTGCCTGGTAAGTCAGTACTGAACATATGGCCAGTATATCCCATGTATGTGCATGTGTCAGTGTACATCATGTAATGTGCAAGATATGTGGACACACATGCTGCATGCTACATTATGCTACTCTGTGAATGCACCATACCTCTGAACTGTACAGGTATTTGCAGGATGTCCAGATGTCTGCCTCATATTGTCGGTGTGTTCCCCTTAATATATGTCCCTTTCTGGCAAATAGCTGAGGAATGGAGTAATTAAATGATGGCATACATTTGTGTTTACGACTGCACATTCCGTGTAAAAACCATGTGCATGCAAACCTATTAGTCTAGCAAATTTCTAAGTTTGTAAGAGCAATATGTCACAGTTGTCCCTATTTGTCCCCCATCATAGTAGGCTTTGTCCACATTTATTGTTCTAAGAGGTTGAGAGGTATGATATGCACACATGTGCTTACTATATGCTATTGTACAGGCGAATGTGTTAACTTGCACTGTGCACCCTATGGCTGTCATACAGTCATGGATAATGTTCATACTGCTGTGTCACCCTATACATGTACCTCTGGCGTGCCGCACAGACAAGAGTCCGTTGCAGGTGAGACTGTCATCGGTATCAGGCATGTCAAAGCATAGATCTATTCACCATGTGGCCAGTTAATACATGGCTATACAGGTCGCATCACCCATCATCCACACAGGCCACCCATGTGCAATATATACAAATGAAATGACACACAGACATGACACCACAGTATTTGTCATTGCTACATGTGTGTCCAGCTGTGCATACAACGGTGGAGGTGTTCTACAATGGAGGCATATGTACTATACAGTAGAACAAAACGTGTGGTACACAAAACAGTACCGCACAGTGAGCAGTGATATGGGCAGACCACAGGCATCACCATTGTGTTATATGCCCCAGCAATGAGTTCACACATTGTGATGTTCCATCCAACATGTCTCAGACATGTAGAGTTTTGGTTGCAATATTGTCACACTTTCCCATAACCCATACCCCACATACCACACATACACCTGTTGTCTGCATAGCCCTGTGGAGGGTGACATATCCAACATCTATGGGTGTATGTCATATGGGACAACACAGACATGTGTGATAGATGGCCATCACATACATGACCAACACATGTGCACACATGGCCATGGGGGATGGCCGGAGACATGTAGCCACACAGTAGATGGGATGTGGATACACCCTGTCCCACTTTGTCCACACATGGTCCAATTACAGCCGTACTAGGCCGATTGTACTGGCGATGTGGTACGCTGCACATCTTAAATGCCTGTGCACAGCTAGTGGAGGTGTCAGTGACGTCTACCTCATAAGATGTGTTGAACATGATATCTGTGTCATAGCATGACAGTAGTCACCTTTACAGATTCCACTGACAGTGACACCAGGCCACAGATACTGTATTTTTCCCTTGCTGCTGTAGGAGATCACTGTTAGCTGTGCACCTTGTGTGTGTGGTACATCAATGTCATGTGTGAAATGGTGATGTGACAGGTCCGCTATGTGTGGACATGGTTGCCAGGCAGCTAACACTCTGTAGTCATTGTGCAGGGGTGTCATCTGTATGTCCTCCAGTGTCCGGTCACATGACACAGCATGGTTTGGTGTGGTGTGTATACACCTCAGCATCGTGAGTCACAATCCACAGGTACATCATGGGTATGCATGCAGTTCTGGATATGCAATGCATACATATCATGCACTGTTTAGCAATATAGACGCCTCATGATGCCATGCAATAGCACAGTGTATGTACTTCACACTGTACAGCAATGTGGATGGCTCACAGTCCCCTACCATGCCCATGCACATTTGCTCAACATGCATTCTATCTGTAGGGCATGTGGAAAACACCGCAATGTGATACCTAGTACAATGCTTTACATGTGTCAGGACACCATTGTGTCAGGCATGCATGCATGTTAATGCACACGTCAGCAGATTACATGTCAGGGTCACATCAGCGATGTGTACTGTTATCCTGTTCTGGTCCACATGGTGTATCACGGGGATGCATGCATACTACCATGATCGTGTGAATTGCATGAATAATGATATGACACCTGCGTGCTGTAGTGCGCATTCCAGGGGGTATGTTTACAAACACTAGTGATGTCTGAGCTGCATGCTGTCAGCTGTATCACAAGCATGCTGCATGCCATCTGTCATATCACATGCATGGTGTGTCAGTGTGTGTGTGTCAGTGTGTGTGTGTCAGTGTGTGTGTGTGTGTGTGTGTGTGTGTGTGTGTGTGTGTGTGTGTGTGTGTGTGTGTGTGTGTGTGTCAGTGTGCATGTGTGTCTATTGTAATTTAGAGTCTGTCTTTGCATTCACAGGTGATGTAGGTGCGTTACCCTCCTGCAGTCCATCTGATAGTGTCCCCACAGATGCTAGCAGTGATGAACATATGCATGAGGTGCAGGCAGGGATGTCAGGGGCTGAAATTGTGTCAACGGTTGCCATCCCAGCTATGTCCCCTTCTTCCCCAAACACAGTTCAGCTGCCAACACATACCACATCACCAGTGGCCATAGAGGAAGGACAGTCAGCGTCTGTTAGCGTTGAACAGGAACGTGTGGTGGCTACAGAAGGTGTGTCTCCACATCATGGTGGCAGTGTACTGACTGCAGATGTGCCACACAGGCATGTGGATGGTGCTGTTCGTAGGACGACCACTGGCAGACATGCACCTGCAGGACATAGCGCAGCAGCTGGAATCACCAGATGCATGTTCCAGACTGTAATGGCAGCACAGGCACATGCCAAACAGCAGAACAGAGAAGGGCAGAGGCTGCAGAGGGCTGCTATCCATACCCTAAACAACAACATCCAGGCATTAGCAGGTGCTCAACAGCAGATTGCTGATGTTCTGGACAGGCAATTGGGTGACATGGTCAGAATCCTTGACCGTGGCATGGCAATCCACGAGCGTGAGCTGTCTGTGCTGGAACATCTGGTAGGGGTGAGGCATAGGCCACATGGACATAGGTTAGCTGCACCACCTAGTGCAGGTCAACATGAGCGTGCCCCCTCACATGGCCGCTCCCATAGTGCCAGTAGCAGTAGCAGTGCAGCTGCTGCTGCGCTGTCCACACCAGGACACAGCAGGCCACATGGACATGGCCCTGGATGTTCCCGGTGGGGACACAGTTCCAGTGGCCATGTGTCATTGGACAGTAGCCATTCTGTACCTCCGCCTGGTAGTGCCCGTGCAACCCCTGGCAGGCACAGGACACGTGGCCATGGCCGGTCACAGTGAGCTGTACAACCTGATCTGTACAATCTGGAGCTGTTGATAACACTCTTGTGTAGGCCTCACAAATGACAGAACTGTGTGCACACATACGCACAACTGTAGGGCTCCACAACTTCCACATGCATACGGAACAGACATGTCCAATCAAATCACCGGCCCTTACCCACACACATGATGTCATCCATTGGTGCAGTCTATGCCCCTGGCAACAGTATCACCCTGTGCATATGATGAAGCCTGTGCCACATCCCTATCATCCACACCATCGGTGCAGGGATATGCTCTAATGGTCTGATGCACAGGGTGAACAGAATAGTGAGAGGTGTATCTAACATTACTTGTGTATGCATAGTGAGGGATGAGTATGATGCATTGGTTGTGTGTGAATACTGAGAGATGTGTATGTGACATTGGTTGTGTATTGTTGACATGCACCAGTCATACCATGTAGTCAGGGTGCAGTATGCATTGTGATATGTTCACAGTATGTGTCTTGGTTACAACAGTAACAGCATGTTGGTAATGATGCCCTGGTTCCCTCCTATGGTCTACTGGCATATGCCTACAGGTAGCAGTGTTTGCAGTCCCCCATGTGTAACTGTGGAGTACTCACAGGCACGTATGGCAATATCAGCATGCTAAACGTGCCCTCAACCTGACTGTTGGAAAGTCTAACATGACACATATTTCCGCAGATATACTACACCTGAAGCATGTGGTCAGTTGAACAGGCTATGGTGGACAGAGACATGACATACATACCAGGAAACATTACAGGTATGTTGACATGGTGCAGGGGTTGTACACAGCGGTCTGGCCAATGATGATGTTAGAGGCCACTTGATAGCATGAGGCCACACTGTGTAGCAGTAATGTCCTGTCACATTACAGGAACATGGCCACATTCACGGGGTCTACACCACTATAACACACACCCCATAGTGTTGAGGTGTGAATCCTTGCCTATGTGGTCATCACCCTCGCAGTACTTTGAATCCACATGACATGACACACAGAAGGAACATGCACAGGTAGCCAGTACGGCTGGGAACGATGGCATCAACAGGGTAGTAGACTGCATCACCATGAGGGGTTAGTCACCATGAAGGGTTAGTGATCCTGTTTTCACTGTATGGTAGCATACATCCTCATACCAAGCACCAGACAGCCATACATACATACACTGTAGTGACCAGAAATGTGTATACAGATAGCCGATGTGTGTGATGCACCACACCTGCCGACGTCATGCTTACCACACTGCAGTATGTAGAGATCTCTACAACGGTGTACAGGGATGTGTAACAACTGGGACGTAATCCCCACCATATGTGGCATACGTGGTCACACAAGCAGACACACATGGCTTGCTGGGAATGATACACCTGCCATATGATGAGACGTTTGATAGACATGCAGCGGCATTGTCCGCATTATGTGTACCAATGCTATGTCTGGCAATTGTGGTGCTATATGCACATGGGAGGATGTAAGTGTTACAGGTGTCATGTGACATACAGTTGGTAACATCTGACCGCTGTGTATGCATTATGTCATCACCATCAAGTAACAGTGACATAGCGTACTGTTTGCACATGGCATGGTAGGATGGCGTGTGACACACCTGTGAGCCAACCCAGGCACACATACATCTACACAGGTGGATCACCACTTTATGTACACACATCCCTCCATACATGATGTACAACCAACCGTACTGTCTGTATGTCACCATATACAGGTGTCAATGATGGGGCTGCATTGCGACTGCATGTTGTAGTTAGGTGCAGCTGTGTTACGGACATCGGCCACCGCACATCCATGGTTGCTGCATGCACAGTACAGATTGTACATGTGTGTTGGTCCTACATGTGTCTTCTGTAGCCATGTTTGTATGCATTGCTATTGGTGGACATGTGTATTGACATACATAACACATGGACTGTGGTATGATATCACGGGTGTCATGGGCGACTAGTACAGGAGAATGTGTCCTCGGTCAACATTGCTACCTCCTGTACTGTGAGCATTCAACAGACATGGACCCACCTTCCATTTGCATGCGTATGATTGCTTAGGCCACTGTTCTGCATGGGGGACAGCAAAGGCTATGCTATGTACATATGTGTTGTGTGTGTGGTCCATGCACACATCCACTGCAATCACATGTATGACATATCCAAACATGTGTGTTCGTTGGTGTACAGCAACACTCATCTGTCACAGCTGTGTAAGACCCAGGGCCCCTGGTATGTCTTGAGCAGACCTGGTCATGTATAGTGGTATCATTGCAATGCATAACACCTGTTGGAAACCTGTCAGTACATGTGTACTCTGCACAGTTGCTGTAGACCTCTGTACAGTCCACTGGTCATGTGTCACATGGTGTTGTGTTAATGTATGGCTGTGTATTGCTGCACCAATGACATGGTGATGTCTTGAGGGCTACAGTGTGGACTGCAGTGTGTACATCTGTGATCTGCACCTGTGACAGCTGTGATGGCAGCTGCATGTGTGTGACCGCCCTGTGCGTGGGGACAGTTATACCTTACTGTGCCCTTCCGTGTTTAGTCTCCATCTGCATGCAAGACGGCCCACCCTGTGCGTGGGGACAGTTATACCTTACTGTGCCCTTCTGTGTTTAGACTCCATCTGCATGCAAGATGGCCCTTTGCAACTGTGTGAGCATGCCCAGTACACTGTTGTGTAGATGGACACACAGGACAGTCCAAACTGAGCCCTTGCGTGTTGAGACTCCGTCTGCATGCAAGATGGCCCTCTGCAACTGCTAAGTGTGTGAGCATGCCCAGTACGCCATTGTGTAGATCGACACACAGTACAGTCCGAACGGACATGTATTACTAAGCGTGTGACAATGGCCAGTGACACCTTGTGTCGGTGATGTCCCTCAGTGCATGGGCATGGCCGTTGACATCCTGTATAGCCATGGTGTTCATCCAGGCAACAGATGTCCATTTTCAACGTCATGATAGATGCCTACCGAGTACACACTGGTTAACTATCTTGAAGGGTGTACTGTCTGTGGCGTGTCCCGTGTCTATGTATTGTTGTAGTGCTCCGTAAATCTTTAGTTGCCCTGATCAAACCACTGCCATGTGTTTGTCTACATCTACTGTGGGACAGTAATATGTCTGTATGCTTTCAGACTGATCACTCTCTATACAATCCCTGTCGGCGTCCTTGTCTTTGCGGATGATGACATGTGCCTAGAAGTATGCCTCTGGGACCGCTGTGTTCAGTAATCTTGGTAGCGCGTTCTGTAAATGCGTCATGCTGTAGTGTGATAGGGTAGTTAGGTGTATGTTCGACTCCCAGCCCTGCCAAGTGTGTGTGTGTGTGTGTGTGTGTGTGTGTGTGTGTGTGTGTGTGTGTGTGCGCGCATGCTCCCGTCCGCCTGGGGACTCAGTCATGCTTTTAGACGCCTAACATCACAGATATTTCCTACCGGCATCTTTGCCTTTGCGGATGATGACATGTGCCTAGAAGTATGCCTCTGGGACTGCTGTGTTTAGTAATCTCGGTAGCACGTTCTGTTAATGCGTTATGTTGTAGTGTGATAGGGTAGTTAGGTGTATGTTTGACTCCCAGCCCTGCCAAGTGTGTGTGTGTGTTTCCAGCTGCATGACAACAGTACATTGCTTTTACAGTATTCATTTTCCATAACATCTGTGCGGCGTCTTTGCCTTTGATGCTGCTGTCTGCAGGTTAGACGTATGCCTGTGTGAATGCTGTGATCTACTAATTACGGTAGCGCGTTCTGTAACTGCATAATGCTGTTGTGTGGTACAGTGGTTATGTTTGTGTTCTGCTCCCAACCCTGCCACGTGTGTTTTGTGTGCATGTGTGTGTGTGTGTGTGTGTGTGTGTGTGTGTGTGTGTGTGTGTGTGTGTGTGTGTGTGTGTGTGTATCTATCTACATATATATATATATATATATATATATATATATATATATATATGTATATATATATATATATATATATATGTATATATATATATATATATTGTATATAGATATGTATGTTGAGATTATCACTCTTCAATATGCTGCATTACGTACATTACGTACATCTGTACGTGATCACCTTGGATGTATGTACATCTGCTATGGCTCTGTGATAGTGAAAATACTGTGTGCTGTAGTGATCGTGGGTTATACTTGTGTAGTGACCAGTTATTGTGTTGCTGGGTATTACAAGGGGCATTGGAAACAATGTTAGTACAGCACCTTTGAATGGTCGTATGCACATCTCGGCAACAGTCAGCAGTGGTTATTACTTTGGAGGGTGAGTATTGCTCATATCCATATGTAGTAACTGACAATTCTATGCAACTCAGGTTAACATTATTGACTCACGTTTATCCACAGGTTGTGGTACAGATCCCAGGACTGTATGTGTATACATTGACAGGTGCAGGACTGGGTTAGTGTTGGATGCATGGAGGGGTGTCCATGGCCAGTAATGGTGATCTCTACAGCCTGGCAGGTATAGTCTGTGACTGTCCCACAACCTCCTGTATATGGCTGACACATGCTGTACCTGTGTATATGCAGACACACACACTTACCACAAACAGCTAGGACTATCAGATACACAAACCCATTGCATCACCACTGGGCCATACAATAACTGTTGTCCCTCACACACACACACCTACGTGTAAATTGGATGGCTCAATGACAGCTCTGGAAATGTAACACCACACCCTGTGCATATGATGTCACCTGTGCCACCAGCTGTGATGTGTAACATTGATGCAGGATCAGACTAACCTGGTGCTGATGCACACGGTTGCTTTATTCCACTGTATTGATGTTAGAATGCTGTTAACACAAAGTGTGATACTTCCGTGTGTATATCAGCAGGCATGATGCATTGCAGCTATGACCATCACTATAGCATAGTTTACAGCACTGTTAATTCTGATTATGTATTCTCCATCCATGTGCCATTTCACTGATGTGTGTAGTATTGGCAGCATGTGTGTCTGAGTGTGCAGTACATGTGTGATGTATGTGTGTAGTACACATGTATACATGCTTACAAATGCGTACACTGGCATACACGACATTACACGGGCTTCACCATTCGTACACTAGCTGACTCGTTCTTCAACACTCAGACACGGGCTGACACGCTCACACACATGCTTACTCGGGCTTACTGGTGCGCACAGGCATGGACACACTGTGGGCAGGTTTGCAGGTAACATCATTGGTATCCATGGCATACACTGTCAGTCTCCTGACTTTAGGATAGCGTATAACACGCCTCTTCCACTGAGTACTGACAGCAAACATGTGACACTGCTCCGGTAAGATTACAGTGTTTTATACATACACACTCATGTTGTCACCTATCTTCTACTCTAATAGTCCCCTTATCCTACACTACACTGTAGAGGCTTGGCCCATATGGCATGACATGTTGTGATTCACTATCCTCAGCCTCACTTGCATCAGATTGCCTACAGATGCTTCATTACATCCCTGACAGAGTGCTTCCACACATAATAACCAGTACACAGTAGCCATGTTGTCTCCAGCTTGCCATTCATCGGTATGGCGTACTAACATCTAACTAAACCTACATTTTGTATGTGTATTATACATATTTGACTTGTTTTGAAGCGCAGCGCGTTCTCGTGGTGCTGCGCTACACTTCCACACCAGAGATTGGGGGAGGACAACTACAGTTTTATTGATATCCAATGGACAATAATGCCACTGGCCTTAGATTTGGACATTGGCATGCTTCTTCGACTGTATTCATACTGTATTTGCAGCTATCATTGCTCCGTTTGGCAACGTGCAGAACGTTAGTCGCCTAACATCCGGGTACATTTCTGCACATAACTCTGCTCTTGCATGGACAGCTTACTGTTTCATGTATCGCATATTTACATCATTTGCATAGCTTTCACATACAAATGGGGTATGTTGCAAATCCCAACATTGTCCGTGCAACATTCGTGTTACGGGCGGTCTTACATGCCCCTACAGGAGTTTGCTGAATAGCTTGGCAGACATCTTTCCTTGCTGTACTCTCACTCTACTCGTACACGCCGGAGGCTTCGTGTATCATGGCCTAGGCTTTGCTGTGTGCTATGTCTATTTGTGGTGTATGCATGGCTGTGGGTATGTCCCACTGTCATCATTTGTAAAGGTGACTGCCCTATAGGTACGTCATGTAGACTGCCGTGTCATTTGACATGTCAGCACATACCTGCGGCCAATAATGAACTTCCTACTGCAGTGCTTGTCATACCTTCTGAGTTATCTTGCAGTCGATAATGCTGTTTCCTCAGCCATGTATGTGTTTCTGATCATACCTCTCAACCTCCTAAAGCACAAAATCTGGACAAAGCCTAAAATGATGGGGGGACAAATAGGGGCAGATTTTAAATATAGCTCTTACAAACGTAGATAGTTGACAGAATAATAGGTTTTGCATTAGTATGACTTTTCTGAAAGATTTGGAGTCTTAAACTCAAACGTTTGTCATTATTTAATGACTTCAGTTCTCAGGTATTTGCCAGAAAGGTACAGATTGTAAGAGGAACACACCAAACATATGAGGTAAAAATCTGCACATTCTGCGAAAATTTGTACAGTTGCGAGGTATGTTTCTTATACAGGATATCAAGTTTCTTACACCAATACACACAATATTTGGCAGCATCACAGGCCAGATGCCATTACATTCCTATTGCAGGACACACCCACCCAGAGAGTTGTATTCCTCACAAATGCCAACAGGTGCTTATCCACACTACTTATTCTATCATGTACCTTATGTGTATTTGCGCTTTCCGTCAGTGGCAGAGCTCACGTACGAGTATGGGGGACTGGACACTGTATCGGTGACACTGCATGACACCCTGAGGGACACATTTCTTTTGGGTCTATTAACCTTCCACATTGACTTTCACAGGCATACGTTGTCATTCACATTTGTCGAAGTACATGCTTATGACTTGTACATGTTTTGTCATTTGTCCTGACGTCTTTCTTCTCACCTGTCCACCTAGTGTCACTAGTTCTGTACATTTATTTAGGATGGGTAACCTTCATACCTCTCACCTGTGCACATTATGGGCAAACGCCCCGAGGTTTGACCTATGATTTTGTTACATTTGTCATAATAATGTGCCTTTCTGGTAAATTACTGGCAAGGCATGATGGACTGTGAGGTTAGATAATAATGACTGACATTTCTATTTCATGATTACTAACCTTCATAACATTCGTACTCCTGACTACGCCATTATTCTAGCAACATTCTGACTTTGTCAGGGGTATATTTAATATAGTCCCTATTTGTATTTCATGTACTATGCCTTAGTCCAGCTGTCTTATTCTGAAAGTTTGGAAGGTATGGTTACCATCTTGGTTGTACGCATGTCCATCCATGATAATCGCCTACATGACACTGATATAGGACCCTACGTCTTCCCCCAATGGTTTACGCAATATCCAGTAGATGGGTTGAACCTTTTTGGAGAATGTAGGCGTGTGCTATACCCACATAGGTATATTGATCACTCCCATGGGGCGGACCTAATACATCTGTGCCAACCAACACCTAGGCCCATTTCTGCATACCCATGGTTCCCATACCTGACACTCCTCCACAGTACCCATTAGACATGTTTAATGTGAGCGATAATAGAGTGTGACTACACTTCTAAGCACTCCCCACTCTCCGGATATCAGGTCATACATCATACATTCTATTGACCCATGTGTTATTACCCTTGCACCTGCTACTGTTGCATGTACAGCTATATCATAGTTGCAGCTGTGATCTCCTTTGCATCAATGATGGTTCGCACTTCATACAGGATCAATTTTTGGGGTCCTGTAAAGGACACCTATATTCATGTTTAAAGTGTAGAACTTGCAGGCCTGTCACACTGGTACTTTCCGGGCAATGGTTTGGAAAGCAGCAGTGTATTCACCTTTCATGCATGTCTGTCTGTCTATACATAATAGCTATACAGTGACCTATTTATGTACATGTGTTATATCTACAGGGACATATGTTTGTTGTGTATATATCTATTAATGTATCGTGTGTGTATAGATATATATATGTACATATATACATATGTCCATATATTTTTCTCTACATTCCTCATTTCATAATTAGCTTTGGTTTAAGTCTGTGGATATATGTATATACACAGATATATATATCCATATCATACCTTTCAACTGTACAGATTTACGCTGACTGTACAGCTGTTTGCCTCTTATCTTTGGTCCATTTTTCATGACCTTGTGTCTATCTGGCAATTTAGTGGCATATCATTAAAGACTGACATTGGACAATAATGACAAGCATTTCAGGTTACGACTTCATATCCTTCAGAGAATCCATGCTAGTGACACACCTGTTATTCTATCCACTTTCTATGTTTGCTAGGGCAATATCTGGGGATTGTCCCTATTTGTGCCAGTTGTTTTCATGGCTTTGTCCGGTTTCGTACTTTACGAGGTTAACATGTATGAGCCATGTATATATAACGTGAAGAAAACAGCATTCATTTGCTATGCTGTGAGCGGATTACACAAGCGTAGGTGCACTTGCATATCCTTATTGTGGGTTACATATGTTTAATAGATATTTGTGCTTATGTGGCCTTTCATAATTCTGACCGTAACAGTTACATATCTGTATTCCGGTTTACAGACTGGTGCGAAACACACGTTCACCTTTACATATTTAAATGTGTGTACATCATGAATGCATTCATTACACTTTAAAGTTATATGTGCAGTGGTCATAGGTCAACCGGGTCTGCATTCATGTTGGCTGGATGCCAGAACCACTATTCTACTGGTGTTCTGCCTCATTGATATGCATACCCATAGTACTTAGCTACATAAACATATGCCTCACCGCTTCACTTACAACACAGGCATCCATACTCCTGCTGGGAAAAACGCTGTACTACATATTACACATTCCCTATTGCCTACTGCTGTGGACCCCAGCTGCATTGTTAATCACTCCAAGGATATGCAGAACACCAAGGCATATAGTCCTGGCACATACAGTCTTTGATTGTCAGGGTGTTTATGTAGTGATCTGGGTTTAGGCTTGTCCACCTGGTGAATGGAACTTCCCTGGTGGAGTTCAAATGTCAGACGAAGCTTATGGATGGGGAGTTTCTCCCTATTATGAATTTTTACCTGTGTTTATAGACACAGGTGTTTGGGCACCTGTCAGCAGCTTATTCTGTTGGCAATACATATTATGGGTGGGGTTGTTACAGTCCATACTCCACGGTGAGGGGTGTTCCCATTCACATTTGACTATTACCTGTATTCAGTCATACGGGGACTATTGGTTTGGACATGAAGTTACTACAGGTATGCAGTTGTACATTACACAAATGTGAAGGGTTGTTACTGTAAATATATACGGACCATACCTCTCAACCTCTTAGAACAACAAATCTGTGCAAAACCTACCTGATGGGGGGACAAATAGGGACACATTTTAACTATTGCTCTTACAAGCGTAGAATGTTGTTAGAATACTAGGTTTTGCATTATCATGACTTTTCTGAAGGATGTGTAGTCTTAAACTCAAAATATTTCTCATTATTTAGTGACGTCAATCCTCAGCTATTTACCAGACAGGTGCAGATTGTCAGAGGCACACAACAACAATATGAGGCAAAACTCTGGTCATTCTGCGAATATCTGAACAGTTGAGTGGTATGGTACAGACCTCTGTAATATGCTGTTGTGTTCTGGCACAGCAGTAGCTCATCATTAAAGACTGAAGTCAGAACGTGCTGACAGACAGTTGGATTTCAGACTTCATACTCTGGACATTAATGCCAATGTGCAAACTGTTATTCTATCATATGTCTATGTTTCTAAGAGCTATCTTTACAAACTGTCCCTGCTTTTGGACCTTTGTCTCACTTGTATTCACGGCTCTGTCCAGATATCTTGCTCACACAGGTTGACAGGTATGGTCGGTCATGCCTGCACACAGTAAGTGTCCCTCACACTTAATCAGGGTTATCCTGTTTATGTCAGTGTCTTTCTCACCCTTATTCCATTTGCCACTATGTGAATGTGTGCAATATATTCTCCCGCCTATTCGTGTCAGGGCACGTGCGTCACGGGAAGGTGTTTTATCCTGGGTAGTAGGTTATGCATGACCACTTAGGGCTGGACAGTGTCATGGACCTCTACTGCATGTTCTGACTTGTGTCCAGATATCTACATGATTGGACATCATGTTGTCATACCCATTCTACTATTTACACAGGTTAGTTAACACATGAAGGATATCCCAAAAATTGGTCATGACCAAAACAAGGCAGATACCGAAGATTTTTGTGGCTTTACAAAAATGTGCAGGGAGTTTTACATGCAGGGGATACATGGTTTGCAATCCTGACACTGCCTAGGGTGACAATACCTACTACATATGCGTAGAGGTCACTATGTGTAGCTGTGTCTGCAATGAACCAGTACGCCAAGTACGGCTGGATTTGGTGGACGTTCTGGTATGGGGGCGGGTTGTGTGATGTGGAGGGTATGCTGGGTAGGCCATTATGCATCCAGGTGTGTTGCATTTGTTATGGCCAGTTCCATCAGGACCAATCTGTGGGTATGTGACAGTGACATATCTATACATTTGTATCTCACATTTCCATATTCATATGTTTGTGAGATTGTGTTCTACACTATGGCCTGTCTGCTTATCTTGCAGCTGTTTCTACATGTGTTTGTGTTTCTTTCCACTTCACCCGCTGCCCCCTTCTACACCTCCGGTTCACCTTTTCTGCATACGACACAGTATCACCTTTGAGGATTTTACCATTACCCATCCACCCCTCGCACGCGAATTCCTCACACCCCATAGATCACTACTTTGGTTGTTGGCCCATGACATGGCCAGAGTAATGCATTGACTACCCTACATGTGTCAGGTACTTTTATGGTTGTGTGGACTACCCTGCGATGTTTGCTTTCCACATGCTATACCTCACGCACATAGGTACACGCCCATACTTCACTTTCATTACTTGGTTGGTATACCCAGGTACTACCCATTCGACTGTGTCACATACAAGTTCGCCTCATACCACTGACTTCCAGATTTTGCCAGCCTGTTGTACTTGTTGGTAGGATGGCACCTTTTCCTATGTCCAAGCTATTCCTTACACATATCCAACTGTTGTGGACAATGCCTCCCCACAGTCGACGGTAGTGTTTTCACCTTTTCAATTGGCCACAGGGTGACATTTGCGGTGAACACAGCACATTTTACAGGCCGACACATACCCATGGTCAGTTCGGCAGATAGAACGTACAATTCTTGCCTATATCTAAGCTTATTCTTGTAGCATTTCGGTGGCTTATTCTGTTTCTTATGACATTTATGTAATATATGTACAGAGAAAAACTGTTTAATGCAACTATTACATGACGTCTAAGGTATAATTATATCCTATAATCTCTGGATATTTGCCATTTTTACAAGTTTGTGTCAGGACACATCTGCCTACAGAGGGACTGTCGCTCACAAAATGGGACAGGTGGTAATCTTAGTAGACGGTACGGATCATACTGTTCCTTTCAGCCTACATGTGTCCTTATTGTAGCTGTTTATATGCTCCTTCTGTTTCGTTTACATGCATATTCTATTTCCTATCACATTTGGTATGTGAAATATGGACATACCTTTTGTATGTGACTATTACATGCCTTGTGGGCTATGATTTGGACATATGGTCACTGCATATATCTACATTTCTCCTCGTGTATTTGGTTATGGACACATCTGCCCAGTTATGTACCCTCCCTCACATTATGGGTCAGCTGGTGACCCTCTCCATTGGGCTGGACGTACCTACTGGCGGCGCGCTAACATATGATACATTTCACTTCCACATGGTATAGCTATCAACACTACGTTGGACTATGGGCACACGGTTTTCATGTCATTTGTTCAAGGGTAGGGACCCGTTATTCCCTACCGTGCATTTCTGTTTGCTTCTTCATTTTCTGTTCGCAGGGACTATCTTGCATGCTTTGCATACATTTCAGTATCCACGGACACTGATAGGTGCGATTACTATTGCAGGCGGAATATAATATTCAGCAGTTTAGGTTGCTCATTGACAGCCGACATTGGCACACCTCCGTGCTCAACTTCGATACACCTGATGCACTCGCGCACGTTTCCTATGCACATGGCTGTGGCGGCTGCTCGCCTTCATTAATATGCATATGGTGCGACTACTCCATATATATGCTGCACGGCTGGCGCAAGTCTTACGCCAGCCTTGCGCCGAGCTTCATGAATCCCAGGGTTGGTTTAGGCCATAAGATTTTATCTCACAGGTCTGAATGCAGCCAGAGACACAATGTATGTGAACAGCTTGGGCTGGAAACCTGCTTTATTGTCCTTAGGGTTGAACTAATTGCTACTCTGGGGTGCCAGAGAATGGCTTATTAGTTTCTGCAGGAAGGGTGGAAGTGTTGCAAATGTTTTACAGTTTCCAGATCCTGTAATAAACCTTAGCTGAAGTTATATGTGTGTATTGTGAGCACTTCAGTGCCAGATCCTGGCTCTGTTTCTAGTAAGAGGGTAGTGTGAGAACCACAAAGTCAGGTGACCAGATGTAATGTCATTCTGTAGCAAGCACTGAAACTGTGTTTGAATACTAGTGAGAGATATGAGGAGTGCACTCTGTTTTTGAACCTGACAAGGCACTCATCCACTTTCATCTTGCCTTGCTTTAGCAAGTAACTAGGGAACAATAATTCTTCATTCAGTTAAGAAAATATAGTGAGATTAGCTAAATTTTGTTTTTTTTTTTGTAACTGTCTGAGTTTTTCCATCTATGTTGTTTATTACATTTCCTATGATTGAAACTCTGGTGTTTATTGTAAATAGATATTCAGTATTAGGAAAACTGCAAGGTTACACTCACCAACACTCCTGTGCTTCCAAATAATTAAAGAAAAAATATATGAAATGCAGGCGTGGTGGCACAGTATGAGTAGAGCGTATCAATCAACAGCAGTCTGTATAACACACAAATACACTAGTTGTGTAGTCAGTATCACCATAAAAAGCAAAAGTATACCAAGTACTGTATCAGGCTTCCGTGGAACAATGGCTTGAAAACTCTTCAGCACCTCAAGTGTTCAACGGGACATATCCAAAGTCGTAAAACAAAGAAAGCAAGTAAATGCAATGCAGGCTTGTTATTCAATGCCAGTATGCGAGTCAGTGCATACAAAAATAAGCTCTGTTGAACGCTTGGTTTGTCATTGAAGGTTTCCAAGCTATTGTTCCTCTGAAGTTTTGCTCTTGAATCAGGTACTTTATTTGAATTAACTGTTGACTCCATATACAAGCAGATAGCTTATTTTTGTATGCACTGACTCGCATACTGGCGTTGAATAACAAGCCTGCATTGCATTTACTTGCTTTCTTTGTTTTATGACTTTGGATATGTCCCGTTGAACGCTTGAGGTGCTGAAGAGTTTTCAAGCCATTGTTCCACGGAAGCCTGATACAGTACTTGGTATACTTTTGCTTTTTATGGTGATACTGACTAACTGGTAACTCTATCTGTACGCAGCTAGCGTATTAGTGTATTTGTGTGTTATACAGACTACTGTTGATTGATACGCTCTACGCATACTGTGCCACCACGCCTGCATTTCAGATATTCAGTATTGTCATGGATTTTTTATTATTATTTATTCTTAAATATATCTAAAACTTTCATTGTGGCTGGTCTTTTAGAAAATATTTAACTTTTGAGAGTACTTGCATTTATTTAGTGGCACTGTGGCTCCACGCTCCTGAAAGTGTTGCTGTTTGGTTAAACACTATCATTGTATAGGTCTATATTAGATGATAGAAACCTTAAATTATTGAACACCTAAAGGTTGATCACAAAATGTCAAACCCTTAACATCGAAAATGGCCATTTCCACATAAGGAAACAATGCCCCCCCCCCAACTGAATATACCATGAGATTGCTCTACAGCGGAGAAAGAACAAATAATGCATAATGGCCAAATGACTCATTTCCCTGTGTGGAAACGGCCGTTCACAGTTTTCAGACTTTGACATTTAGTGATCAACCTTTAGGTTTTGATAACCTAGGGTTTCAATCATGTAATAGGAAACCCATTTGTATAAGTATTAATTTTACTAAGTGTAATTGGGTACCTTGGTAAGAGCCTTAAAGCAGATAGCTTCAGGTATTCTGATGGCAGTAAATCTACCTTATAGTCTGGGTGGAGATGGCAGAGTGGGTGAGCTGTACTAGCCTTTCCCAGGTGTGTGTGAGTGAGTGAGTGTGTGTGTGTGTGTGTGTGTGTGTGTGTGTGTGTGTGTATGTGTGTGTGTGTGTGTGTGTGTGTGTGTGTGTGTGTGTGTGTGTGTGTGTGTGTGTGTGTGTGTGTGTGTGTGTATGAAAATCAAATCTCAAAGAGAGTGTGTGTGAAAGGTGTGAAAATCAAATCTCAAAGAGATTGTGTGTGAAAGCTACTTTGAACAGGGCCCCTGAGAGCACTGATTTCACAGAGAGAGAGCAGTGGAGGACTTGGCTTGGAACACCCAGCTAAGGACTCAGTGCTATAGTGGTCAGTGGGGAGCTTTATTTGGGGCCTGGAGAGAAAGCCCAGCCCCAGGACTGGAGTGTGCATTCCCCGTGTGTTCCTAAGGGAAATTGTACTTGGTGCAGAGACCTGCATCTGAAAATACTGTGTGCGTCTATTTTTCTCACAGTGAACATTCCCCACCAGTGTCAGTGGTGAGGTTTGAAGCTCCTTGATCACTGGCCCAGAGGAGGGACATCACAGTAAGAAAGAAGGGACCTAAGGAAAAACAAATGGACTGCTTCATTAACATGGTTCTTCACTTCATTTTTATAAAAGCTTCACTTCAAATGAAATGTGGGAATACAACAAATTCAGTGGATGGTGCAGTGGTGTAGCAGTAGTGTTGTCACGTCACAGCAAGAGGTTCTCTGGTTCGATTCTCAGCTGGAGTGTCTTCTGTGCAGATTCTGCATATCCTCCCTGTGTCCTTGTCAGTTTTCTCTGGGTACTCGGGCTTTCTCCCACATTACAAAGATATGCATCTGGAACTTTTCTCCCAGGGCCTACACTGAAAATTTGCTTCATTCCAAGTCGGACTTTCCTGGTAAATAAATGTTAAATAAATAAATTAAAAAGACAAAAAGAAATGAATCCTGGCACTATAAAACCTGCTAAATGAGACCCATGCTTTTTAATTGTTAGTAAGATAGTCTACTGTAAATGCTTCACACCATGTTTATTACACAGACCTCATGATGAGTTTCTGACTGTTTTGTGGATATTTAACATAAACAGAGTTGTTAACAATGACATTCAATGTACTATGCCAAATTTCACCTTAATGAATATTTTTTGTATTCTTTGAAGGGGGAATAATTCTGGGTCCTACAGAAACATTATTTTCATTGATATGCATCCATCAGAGACTGTAAGGTGGATGGTTGCCTTCACAAACCTAAATGACACAAAGAAGGTCAACTGATTGTACAGAGGAAGGACTTTCATGCATGTTGCTAATGTTAGTGGTTTGACTGCCAGCTAACAGTCAGCCAGGGAAGTGGAATATTCCAAAGCCAGAGGCCTACTTTCCTCTTTCATGAAGAGGATTAAAGTTTCTTTCTGCCTGGCAGTTACTCTCATAGTGGCTGAGATAACACTGCTGCATTAATAAAGTTGTGTGTGTGGGGGAGGGTTGTGCATAAGAGGATAGTGGATTTGCATTAAAGGTATTAGGTAGAGGGAGGGGAGAGTTCAAAGGCAGCAAGGCAGAATACAAAAATAAAACACTACCAAACCAAAAAACACACAGTGCTAAAGTGTTAAGAATCCACTGCCCAGTTATTATTCTCTAAACATTAAATGAATGAGCATATCAGTTTGGTGGGTAACAGGATGTCCAAGGTTTACATAGTTACATTTATTTCCTTATTTGTTAACCAAGTGAGTGAACTGGTCAGCTGTGGACACTTTCTAGCTTTCCAGTCCAGGACATAAGGACAAGGAGAAACACAATATAATTGGATAGTTTAAAGCATGTAGTCCAACAGCATGTTTAGTAGGAGAAAGAAATTGCACTCTTAGAGAAAATTCAGGATGACAGAATGAACATGTAGACACCACACAGAAAATAACCTGGGCTATGGATTGAATCCCAGACTCTGAAATTATGAAGATGAAACATTAATCACTCAGCTATTGTGCTACTCAGACACATTAAAATAAACCAAAATATATAAACAGATAGCACATAGTGAATGGCAGATTGATGCTTGCTCTATGTGACTATTGTTATGTTTCAAAGGAAACTCATGAACTAAAGGCACTGAAACCTTATAGACTACCAGACAGCCTTATATACATTTGATAACTTACTAAAGCATAGGCATTAATGTAGCAGCCTCTTTCTAATAAAAAGACATGTTCTCTTTTGACCTTGGGTTTCTTGTTTTCTGCATGTCTTCATGTAGGACCTCATAGAATATATGGGAAGTACAAAATCTTTATACTATTTGAGAAAAAAATGAGATCCTTTGTTAAAAAAAATTGTTAAAACAAAGGACATAGGTCTACAAAATGTCAGAAAAGTAATGAAAACAGATGTAATTAGTTCAGAAACTAACTTACCAGTCCTGCAGTATCAATAGCAAAACATTGGGAGGGTGGCCTACTGGTTAAGGTGTTTGCCTTACAAACATACTGTGCAGGGTTTGAGTCTCACAAGGGATAATTGGTTAGGCTTAAAATAGCTCGCAAGGGCAGTTAGCCTAGTGCTAACCAATGAACCATGAACAAACAAACTGGAAAATTCAGAGATTCTTATCTCCAACATTAATTGGCTAATGTGGGTTTGCCAGTTAGCACAATGGGGAGAATCTCCAATTCAGAGACAACATAAGGCATCAAGGAAGATCTCTATAGAGGCTCATTACCATATCCCTGAGTTATACACTACACTGTCAGACCCGACAGCACTAGTATTCTTCCTACTAGCCCATGTATCTTATTAGAACAGGCACACACACACACACACACACACACACACACACACACACACACACACACACACACATATCCATGCTCCTACATGCACATTCACAGAAACACTCACACACATCTGTGCATATCCTCCTGTATAAGAACATAAACACATATTCATACCCACCCGCAGACATACACCTATACTAAGACAGATATACACCCCCACACACACACACATATGGATGGCTGCACGATACCTACCTGTTCTCACATCACAAGCTATTGATGCATATATAGGGGTGAATGAATGAATGCTGTCTTTCTGATGCCATTCATTTTTTTCTTTTCATGAACAAAATAATATAGCAGAGCAATTCCATTGCTCTATTGTGTTATTCTGGTGCCAGTGTAATTTCTAAGGCAGAGCTTGTGGTTAATTTGTAGTAGCTGCTCCCCCAACATGCCACACATACCTCTCAACCTGCAGACATTGAAAATAGGTACAAAAGCACTTGAAAAGAAAGTACACCCAACCAAAAATCTGGACATCTAATTAGCATAATATTTGAATACCAAATAGCATATAACTCCTGTTTCCAGTGGGAATGTCAGATGCTACTCAGAAACACATTTAAGTTCCAAAATAATTGAAAAATATATGCACATTATCATAGAGACATCGTAAAATCTGTTAACTTTGATGAACTGTATTGCAAAATTCTACTATACAAGGTCTCTTATTTTTGCTTCAGAAAATGTGAGATGCAAGATGTGTGTCCTTTTTCTTTAAATTATTATTGACACTAGTACGTTAGTCTTGTAGTCTGCTTTTTTACAGCTTCCAAAATCACATTTGATGAGTGGGATTCATAAAATTGTGCAAATTTGTAAATCAAACCAGAACATAGGGACATACCTCCAAAAATAGGTAGACCATGGGCAGGGGTAAATTAGGCCTGAGAAAAAAATTAATGTTTTCTAAAATAAGACAGTTGAGAGGTCTGGTGCCACTTTGTATGTGGTCCCATCAATAGGACTCTATTTCCATGCTATGGCCAGTGCCAGATTAAAACAGTAGTGGGTGCTCAGTCTCTGAATTGTTCAGGCTTACTTTGCTGTGGAAATGTTCAAAGAAGGTGTACATCAATTCCAAAACCTTCAAAGATAAGGCTTCTATTTTATGGTAAGCCTTTCTGAATCCTGTTTCTGTTTTGACAGGTTTTGCCATCATATGCAATTGCAGTTTTCATTTGTCTTTTGACTGTATATCTCTGTTACCTGGTCTAAAGCAGGGTTAGTATTTATCCCAGGTGTCGAAAGAGTGCAAAGCAATTTTTTTCTCCTCTGTATTAACTGCATCTCATAATACGGATGTTCTTTACATTTTATTTCTTGTCAGCATTGCTTCCCAAACTCTGCACAGGTTTTAAATGTAATGACAGTCAGGACAATAAAAGGGTTGGTGAAGGAATGTTGAGTATGACATGGAATGTGGACATCATTTGAACTAAGTGCACAAAATCATTTTTTATAGCATGTCATCCTTAAGGCAATGCTGGACTCTAGAAAAAATGAGGGTCTAAAACGTGTTTCTGATGAAGTTAGTTTTCAACAAAATTTCAAAGTATAGTTTTTCTACTTTGAATTACAAGATAACCTGAAATTAGGCAGAACATGGGAAACCTAACTTTAATCCAACAACAAAACAAAGGAAGTGTTATGTTTGTGGCTCTAAGCCTTTAAGTCCTGAGGATTTATTCGTAGGCTAAATAACAGCTCTAGATATATGTATGTGGATGATTTAAAGGGCTCATTGTAAATCAGAAGGATACAATTCATATATCTGCAGCATTGAATCAGCTAATATGCTAACTTTCCATAACCCTACCTTCAAACTTCAGCAATAATCTATGTAGAACAGTCTACTGCTGCTTATTCTGCCTGTGTAAAAAGACAATTCAGGAGTATCTCAAGATGTGATCTCTGTCTGCATTATTAGCTTGTAGAGGTTCTGGCACCAACCAAGTCTGCAATGAATGGAAATGGCCTTTATGTTTCCATAAGGCTGAGACTATCTTTGGCAAGCACCATTGAATATGGAATGTATAACTAATCTTAATATATTCTACCATGCAGTTAAACCACAAAAATGCTGTGGTTCTCCACCTCCAAATTTCTAAATGGTGGCACTCCTCTCACAGATCCTGGTTAAGCATTCCTTCTACAGAAAGAATGATTTACACTTCTGCTTGTTTATCAATTAAACATACATCTGACATTTTTACTGGGAGACAAAATTTTTCACTTTCTAGGCATCTGAACTTGAACTGTCCTCATTTTGGAGAATAAAAATTTCTCATCCAGTATATAGGGACATGCCTCCAAAAATAGGTGCACAATGCCTATCGGTTCAGGCCAGCTCTTTACAATGTTGCTACAGTACAATGCATTAGTTATCAATGGAGTTTATGTTTAGCTCTAGAAATATATGATACTTATGGAAGTCAATCTCAGTCAATTTTGTTCAGAAAAGGAGGCTCTTAGAATTGAAAGTTGTTGTCTTGTTGTGTTCTGTTCTTTCCCTTCTTCTCTTAATTCCCCTCCAAGATTTCAAAGAAACTTGTCTTTAACAAACTTTAGGAGTAACATGTCTATGAAATTAACTCTTTGCTGACATCTATTTGGACCCTAATACTCAGAAAGTGCAACTGAGTTATCAACTTATCATAAGTGTAGAAACTCGAGTATAGTCACTATCAGAGTAATGAGTTAAAGAATGTTTGCTACAGGCAAAATACAACATCTTGCCAGAGTTTCAAAGCTCTTACCCTACATGTCTTACACCTTCCAGACATCTTCATGTTGTGGTATAAATGAAGATGTATGGTTGGCCATCTTTTGTTTTTTCTTGTCCCTACCTAAATATTACTCATATGTGGAGAGCTAGGATCTTCTCCTAAGAAAGAAACAAAACAAGAATTATTTTCTGAAGCATTGTATGTCCTATTAGTAGGTCTGTAAATGTCTGAATATTATTCTCAGACAGGGTCTTCTAAATCAACCTAGACAAGGAAGGAGACAGCAGCTTCAGTTGAAGCAAGAATCAAGCATATTGAGAAGACAGAATTACAGATGGCCAATCACAGTCCTAAATGCTCCTAAAGAGAAGGGTAGTCAGAAACTGGATTGTAGTGGTGAGTACACTTGAACATCTTCAATTAAGGTAAGTTGATAACACAACTGTACTATGTTCTTTGTATAAGTCAATGCACTACTCATAATTTCAGGAATGAGTACTGGAGCTTTCCCTTACAATCTTTCAAGTACTTGATATGTCTTCAGAGAAAGGAAACATACCCTTCAGGACTGTCACAGCAAATCTTGCCCTAAAGTTAGATGTAATGTCTTGCCAGTAGTGCTTTGAAAAAAATAAATTAAGGACCACGTGGCTGTTTCAAGGATGTCACTATTAGGGACACCCTTTAAGAAGGACTGTGATCTCATCTCTTCTAGCAATTGCTTACCATTGCATTTGTGACAGAAGATAATACAATGTAAAATCCATTTAGCAATGGTTTGCTTAGAAGTGGGCAACCCTTTATTATTTTCTCCAAAAACCACCAAAAGTTGATCTATCTTTCTATAATATTTTGTCCTATCCAGGTAATACCTTGTCTGTGAACATTTGCCCTTGGTCTAAAGTGTGAGGAAGAACATTGGGAGACAGATTTCCTTGTAGAGGCAGCATTTGTTACTACTTTTGGCATAAATAAAGCATTGTGTGCTAGGTAACTGTACCTGAGATGAAAACCATAAAGGCTCCTTGCACATCCAGGTTTGCAACTCTGATGCCCTGCTTGCAGAGGTGCCTACCACAAAATACTGTTTTCCAATGACACTGTGGTAATCAGTGATGAAATTGTCCTCAGGATATGAACTTTTGAAAACAAAACCATCAGTAACTGTCTTTCTTGCCTTGAAAGCAGACCACTTTGGGATGGTATCTATGGAAATAATAACCAAAAAAAGACAGATCCCCCTTTCTACATTATCACTTACCTTCCATCCTTAGCTGACTCTCCAAAATATACTGTACTGAATTGCCTTATATGAAAAGTTGAACATAGTCTTCCAGAATTAACTTTACATGGGCCCCTGTACAATAGTAGCATCACTCCTCTCCACTGTGATGCAGACTACCAGTTATGACTCTGCATATGGTTGTACTGCATCTCAGCTACCAATAATTGTGATGACTATAAAAACAATTACCACCACAGTAATATATTTCAACTTGCTGCTATCAGATATATATACTTCATACCCACTGCAACCATTGAGCCTTATCAGTGATCATTTTAATAGCAACTACTTTAATGGTCTCTGCCTTCAAATATACAACCTGCCTACCCAACTACCCCCCCAAAAAGATGCACTTACTTAGTGCACTGCTTATGCTTGGTTTGTGAAGAATGAAACATAAATTAGCGCAAGCCACACACTACAAAACTAGAAAACGTTTAATAGAAAAAGGCCACAACCTTCATGTCAAAACAGTAAGTTACAAAAAAATCAATATACGTTGCTTTAACTACTCAGGAAACAGATTTTATGTTACTTTTATATCATGCAGTAGGCCATGCCTAATGTTTGTCAACATAAATCATAGTTTGTGCAGAAGTAGCATCAAAAATCCTTAACAAAAACTCAGTGCCCTCTAGAGAATGAAAGAATACATGAGAGAATTTGGACATAAAGTAACTGCCACAGCCTATCTATTATCTACTTTAACACGTACTTCTCCAATATTCGCAAAAATCCACACCCGCTTCGGTGTTATGAAAAAATAGCGAAACATGCTACTCTACTTTTCTACAAACCCACCATTGCATTGCCCTTAGAAAACTCAGCTGGATGGAGTTCTGAAATTATATTGTAGACACAAGACACCTTCAGAATAAAGCCACTTGTTTTTATTTAGTGAGTTGTACTGTGGTGTATATATATATATATATATATCTACTTTCAATAAACGGAAGGAGTTGGTCTTCGAGCAGTGTCCAGTCTTATTGGTTTTTTGGATATTTACTTTGGTTTATCTGACTGGACTTTGGTGAGGCACAGAACATTGTTTTGTTTTCATGAAAGGATTGTTATAAGGATTTTTTTTTTCAACTTGCTATATAAAGTTTTAGTAGTTGACTATTATTCACTGCCGGGGTTTTTGAAAGTGCCATACATCACTGGAGTTTCTTTGGTTTACTGGTGTTTTATACCAATGGTGGATGATTTTTGGTTTTTACTGTTGTTGTTTTTGGAGATGTTATTTTGGCATTTTTGATCCATGGAGGTATTAATGCAAGTCAGGACTTATTTTCTGCAATCCTGGATGGGAGGTCCTTGAAAGCATGGACTTCCAGTCTAGAAGAAGATGCACAACTCATCAAACTGTTAACACCAGAGGTGGTTCTGGCGAGTGGTTTGGATGTACATGTAGCAGGAATTGTGTTCAAGTTACCATCATTAATCAAGGTTCTGGCTCCCATTTTAATTCAAATGTAGATGTGAATTTGTTAGGTGAGGAATGTACTTACACCACAAAATGTCCTACTTCTAATGAGTTATCATCTTTTGACCTTAAGGGCTGGTTAGATAAAGACATTCTGATGTAGTATATACTAGTGTCTGTCCATCCTTGGATGAATTATTGAAGACTTTTGAGCAAAAACTTTACAAGTACCATACTTTCAGCTTGATAGTATATTTTTAAGAGACTGAGGATAAAGTGAGTCCCATTAGGTTTTAGGATTTACTGTTTTCCCAGTGGTGTTACATCTAATTCAGACTTGGAGCAGGACTTGGTTAAAATGTTTGATCGACATGGACTAGAACATATGGCAGTTCTTTTAAATACAATGACACACAAACATTTAATTTGGCAAAGACTTATATGTTTTAAATGACAAGATCAGATTTATTTAATGACAGCTACTCATGTAAGTGTGAATTAGCTTTTAATAAAATTGACAATGTGATAGTATTAACATGCATAAGAAAAAGATGTTTGAGAGAGATTAGAGAAATAACAAAAATAATAAGGTTTACCCCTTAAAGGAGAATAAGGAGAAAAGTAGCAAAGTTAATTATAATGATATGTCTGACAATAGTGGTCAGGTTTATGACTGGATTTTTACTTTTATTATGAGCATTAAAAAGAAGAGGGAATTGAAGAGAAGGATTTGAACACACCTTTAGATGTTCCCCAGGAATTACCTCCATTAAAGAGGTCTGACAGGATACTGAATCAAGGTCAGGGCAAAGGGAGAAAAAGCTCATGCCCCCAAAGCCCAGGTGAGTATGCAACTTTAGAAATACCCTTATCACAAAGGGAAGAGATGGGGAAATGTATTCAGAGGGAGAGGAGAACAAAAGAGAAGAAAATGCAATTGAATTCTATAGGTATTATCAGTCACTGTGAAGGCATTCAGTTAAGACATTGTGGCTATAATATTTTTAACTATTGTAAGATAGATATATCAGTTATTCACTTTCAATTGTGTGAGAAGGTGTTTACTTTTATTCCTACTTGGTGTTTTGATATAGGTGAGATTTTGACTGAATTCAGAGCTTTTACTAGAAAATTAAACTTAGCATATTAGCACCAAGATGTGGCTGATTATCAGGTAAATACTTGTGACAGTTTTAGGTAAAACAGCATTATTACACCTACACCTAATGCTTTGGTCCAAATATTTGGAAAATCATGTGAGAGGGATAGTTACAAGTATTTTGCCAAGAATCCAGGGTGATATGGGGTGAATAATCTTATAAAGACCAAAAGGGATCTATTACAATTTTTATCCAATGATAAAATGGTGAGAAGTATGAAACCTGATAAAGTATGAGGTACTGCTATATTTGACACCATAGATTATATTTCTAGCATGATTAAAATACTGCTGGATACTGACAAAATTGTTACTGTGTCTACTAGTGAGATTAATACTTCTTATATAAAAATTGACTTTGTTTTAGAAGATTGGCTGTTGGGGGGGTGTTATTACCCTAGTATATATTGGTTTCTTTTTAATGGTTCTCCCCGAGTGCCAAACCCTTTTTGGATACTAAAGGTGCCCAGAAGCATTTAAAAGCCTTCTTTTAGACCAGTTGTGATGCTAATGGTCCTAAGACATAACCTTTGGCAGTATTTTTAGATAGGACACTGAAATCTTGCAATGTGAAATCCCATCTTTTGAAAGATTCTTGGGATTTCCTTGACAGAATTCATGAAGGGTTATATCATGAACATTCTAGTTTCCATAATATAGACATAGTTGATCTTTTTTTCTTGTATACCTCAGGACATTGGGCTGAGTTTTAATAATGCCCTGGTAGATTGTAATTTTTTTGACAACCAATGAAAGTACTATACTAATTTTGATGGAATTTATTTTGAACAACTTCCTATATTTTGAAGGGGAATTTTAGAAGCAGGTGTAGTGCTGACAGTAGCATGTGCTCCTGTTAATGCCAATATGTTTTTTTTTTGAGCTGGGTAAAGAAGATGTTTTTAACTCCAAATTTGTCCTGAGTTGGAGTATTATTTATTTGAGGTATTTTGATGACACATTTTTTATTTGGAAAGAGGCATATTGTCTAATATCTGAATTTCTGGAATATTTATATAGTTCCAATGATTTTCTTAGCTTTACTTATTCCCATGATGTGGTAGAAATGAATTATTTGGTCATTACTATGAAGAAGGAAATGGATATTTTGTATCTAACATATTTAAATTACCAGCCTTTTCAAACAGTTATTTACATTATTCTAGTTGCCATCAGATTCATTGCAAATATAATTTAGTAAAGGAGCAATTTGTTAAGTTGACAATATTGATTTCTAGGAAGGAGATTTGTATGGAAGAAACAATGAAATTGGAGAACATTTTTTGATAGAGTTATCCCAATGATTTGGTTACTAATATTAGTTCATAAGTTGCCAGTGAGTATGGAAAACTATCAGCTTCTGCTTGGAGCTGGAGCAAGGGAGGATATAAATACCAATAACATCAGGCAAACTGCTAACATTCAGACCAGTTCAAAAGGGGAAATTATTGACATAGCTAGATTAGGTTGTGAGAGAACTTTGGTCATTCAATATAGTACCAATACTGCACAGATTAAGAATATCATTAAAGATAACTAGAATATATTTAAGGTTGTTGATCAAGCTATGACCCTGTGGGGTTTCAAATCTAATTTCTTTATAACAATGGAATGAATCTTAAATTTTATTTTGAAAAGTATGGTTTGAAGGGACCTTGTATGGGATTTGGTGGAATGGTAGAATCAGCACATCTAAATGAGGACATTGCAATCAATGTTCATACTTTCTAAGTGTGGGGCCCCTGACCTTGGTTGATAATGAAAAGTCAATGGTGATCCTAGTTAGAGGGAACTCCACAACTGGAGGTGTGATGTATTTGACAATTTCTTCAGGTTGTAAGGCATTTTATGTGGGGAAATCAGAAAGACCACTTCAGAAAAGAATATACAAGCATTATTATGATATACAAAAGAGAAATCTGAACAATTCTTTATATATATTGCACTGTGAATAATTGACAAAAGTTCAATTTTTGATTGTAGAAAAAAATCCCAAGGATCTCAGTACTGGATAATGAAAAACCCTTTTGGAATATAGGGAATTATTATGGCAATTTAAATTGGATGCCACCAGTTCTCCAGGTTTAATCGAATACCTCATTATACTGCCAATATTAAAAATGTGATCAGCAAATTTATAAGGAATTTTTCATTTAAATGTTATGTTTAATTTTCTATATCAGTTTCATACTTCCTTTTTGTTTTTCTTATAGCCTGATAAAACAACGTACATGTTTTAGAGTTTTTATGTTGAATGATATATAATACTTAATTTTAGCATGATATACCATTAAGTTTTAGGGTCATAGGGTGGACATTTTAAGAGAATAAATGAGCACTTGGCTTTATTCTGAAGAAGTCTTGTACTGCGGTGTGGAAGAAAGTATTGTTATAAGAATTTATATATTTTTTTATCTTGCTAAATAAAGTTCTAGTCGCCTCACAGCAAGAGGTTCTCCAGTTCAATCCTCGGCTGGGGTGCCTTCTGTGTGGAGTCTGCATGTCCTCCCTGTGATCATGTGGGTTTCCTCTGGGTGCTCCAGTTTCCTCCCACATCCAAAAGTAGGTGGACTGAACACTCTAAATTGGACCTAGGTGTGAGTGTATGCGTGCGTGTGTGTGCCTTCTGTGGAAGGTTGGGCTCCAGGCTGGGAACAAAACACCATAAAACTCCACTGCCAATCATGAGCATACAGGTGATCCGCTATGGTGACCCCTAACTGGGAAAAGCCAAAAGAAGAAGAAGAAGCTGAATAAAGTTCTAGTAGTAGACTATTATTCACTTCAGGGGTTTTGAAGGTGCCATACACCACTGGAGTTTCTCTTGCTTTATTGGTAGTTTATATCAGTGGTGGATGCTTTTGGTTAATTACAGTTTCAGTTTGATTTACTACTACATAACTGAATGTTATCTATACTTTTCTTAGTCATATAGCATCAACACTCTTTTTCCATTTTTTTGTACAAGGGATTGGGGTGTCTTATCAATGGGCTCCTATTACCTGATCGAATGTTTAGGTTAGCGAATATCTAAATGTCAATCTGGTAATAGTGAAAACAAAAAACTGCAAATGGCTGATTTAACGCAAGGAAAGAAATCCCTTGGCTGTTATGTGAATTTTACCCCTTTCCCCACTGTAGAGCGATCTTGGAGTTGGTATATTTAGTTAGGGGGTGGGGGGTGAAGCCCCCACTTCATTTTGGTTTAAAATTTGTTTTTTTTTTTTTTTTTGCTGCTGAGGGAATTCATTCCCTATGTTAAATTGGCCATTTGCTGTTTTAATTTTTTGATATTACCAGTTCGATGTTTAGGTATTCGCTAGCCTAAACATTCAATTGGGTAATATAGAGCTTATCAACACTGACCATGGTCTAGAGTTGATGTTCACACCACTGGGTTACACTCTCTAACAATATTGCATATGTTACATCCCTGTATTTGTCAACAAAAATATCTAATATAATTGAATACTGCATGGTACTCAAATATTATAACTGTTAGCCAAATACTATCCAGGGTTTATATTATATTCTCGAAAGCCAACAGTGTTGAATCTGACATTGTCAGCATGAGAATATCAAACACTCAGAATCTCGAGCATGTAAATGGAAATCTCCGTAAGGGGATATTTCCATTTACTGTAATGTAGTGTGGTCTCGGAGCTGGTATATTTAAGTAGTGGGGGTTGTGGGGGGGGGGGGAACGCAGCTTAAACCCGTTAGGGTACTTTTTTTCTTTTTTGTAATTTTATAAAACTTACATCACTGATATGATGTTGAATGTCATAAGCCTGTATAGACAATTCAATCTTTTTAAATCAATGTTTCCAGTATACCAATGTTAAAGAACTGCATTCTAAAATTATACATTCTCTGTATTAATGAATTAAGTGTTTTAACCAGAGGTTTATCGTTTATACTTGCCTCTGATATGTCTATCACTGATGCTATATTTGATTTAAAGATTTTTACTAGGAATCTAAGTTTGAAATTAATGTTTTTAAACACTAATAATAAACAAGAACAAGTTGTTTTTAGGAGACCTAGCACTTTTATACCGAAAATGAATTCTGTTGTAAATGCATTTGAACAGTTATGTATTACTGACTTTTACAAAGTTATAGATAATAACATTAACTTTTACAAGAAGCATAACCTTAGCAAAGATGAACTAGATACATTGAATAAACTTGAGAACGATTTCAGCTTGGTATTTAGACCAGCTGACAAAGGGGGACAAATAGTTGTCTTAGATAAAATAGACTATGATTCATTGATGTATGAAATGCTCAGTGATAATAATTTTTATCAACTTATAAATAGAGCACATGTAGATAAAATGATTTTAGAGATTATTAACGCAATTAAGAGCATGCAATTTGAATGCCTTATTACTGATGAAATGGTACACTATTTTTTGGTTTCTAAACCAGTGGTGCCTGTTATACAAGGGCTTCCGAAACTGCACAAGAATAGTACTAGACCACCTATGAGGCCCATAGTTTCTGTAAGGGGATGGTCAACAGAGGCTATCTCAATCTATGTGGAAAAAACTGAGACCTGTCCTAGATACTATGCACCATGTCTTGAAAGACACTGAACATTTTTTAAGAGATTTATATGCATTTACTAATCAAGGAACTGCTGATGGTGAACATATTTTGGTTACGTTAGATGTTGTCTCCCTCTTTACAGTTATACCCAACACATTGGGTATAGACTTTATGAGAAAATTACTGACAAAAGTTGGCACATATAATGCCACAGAGATTATAGTTATACAAAAATTGATAGCCCTAGTACTCTATAACAACATTTTCATTTTTAATGATAACATCTACTGGCAGAAAAATGGAGTAGCAATGGGCAGCTCCTGTTCAAACAGCTACGCCAATATAGTTATGGTCACATGGGAGACAGATTACATTTTTAATAGTATATATGCACCGTACATCCATTTCTATAGAAGATTTGTAGACAATTGTTTCTTTCTATGGAAAGGCACCTTAGATGGACTGAAGCTCTTTATTGAATACCTGAACAAAACCACTGACTTTTTAAAATTTACTTTTAATTATTCTTATACAGGAATTAATTTCCTGGATGTCTATATCTATAAGGACATATTAGGTAACCTTAGTACCAGAATGTACAGGAAGGAATGCAGGGTTAACAACCTTCTTTCTAGACAAAGTATGCACCCAGAATTTGTTTTTAACAATGTTGCACGTAACCAATTTATTAGAGCATCAAGACTCACTGTAGACCCAATTGAGTACGAACAAATGATGCATACTACCAACTTGGAGTTAAAGGACCGGGGGTATCATACCTATAATATCAACAAGAATGAGATGATGGTGAGACGTAAGAGATTTAATGAAGCCAAACCGTATTTTTCCAATGGTGCTCCCAGATATAATAAAAGCAAGGAACCCAAGCTCAGTCTCTGCCTTACCTATGCTAGAGATATCAAGCACTATACAGACATTATTAATAGAAACTGGCAGGTATTGGTTACTGAACCCACAATTTCCTCTTTAATTGGTGCTAGACCCCAGTATACATTCAAGAACAAAAAGAACTTGTTTAGGAGATTATGTGGGGTAAGAACAGAGAAACCTACCATTGAGTTTAAAGACACACGACCTTGTGGTCACTGTCCACAGTGCCCACACATAGATACTTCTATAATATTTTATCACCCTGACACAACAAGAACATTTGATATCAGGGCAAGTGCCACTTGTGAGACCATACATGTTGTTTATCTGGCTGAGTGCCAACAATGTCATTGCTTCTATATAGGCAAGACAGACAGAACTCTTAGAGAGAGAATGAGAGAGCACCTATATCACATTAGAAAGAAGTCTAGAATCAATGCTCTGGCAAAACATATTAGCACCATGGGTGAACATCATAAATTTACTTTCAGAGTTCTATCTGTTATCTATGAGAATAATAGAGGGGGTGATGTGAGAGTTAAAACTGAAGAGACAGAAGCAAAATGGATAGTTAGACTGAGATCCCATATAGGACATGGTCTCAATGAATGTGTTCCTATCAAGCCCATATTACGTAACAGACCACTAAATAGGAGATGTACTTTTTAGGCACTTGAGTTTTATTTAAGCTACGTTTTAATAGTAGTACTCATATTTATATTTATATATATATATAATTCATCTGTTTCTACATTTTTATTTGTATTTGTATTTGTTATTTGTATTTAGTTATTTGTTTATATTATATTAGTATAAAATGAGTTCTGTCTCTTTAAAAGTTTCAGTCATGTGATCAATTAATGCATGTATAAAGGTGTGTTTTTAGATGAAATGGTTACACCTGATGAAGCTATGTGAAAGCGCTTGTGTCCTCCATTAAACTGGTACCTGATTTATCTTCTGTGGACTTTATTTATATCTTTGGATATATTCTCAGCCTGGATTTATTGCCTCTTGACTTCAGGGGGCTGCTTGCTTATGCTTTTATAACAATTGTTCTTTTGGCTCTGTTTTTATCAATTCTTCATTACATGTTTAGCTAAGGCATTAACCTTAGAACGTATCCTGATGTTATACATATGCTCACGCATTCTATCTCTTAAATATTTATTGGTCTTCCCTATATAGAATGCGTGGCAAACATCACAGGTTGCTAAGTAAACTACATCAATTGACATACAGTCCCCTCTTACTCGAAACTCATATGTCTTCAGCTCAAGGGGATGCATAAAGGTAGAATCAGAATCAATCAGATGACAAAAATTACATTGACCACATGGTATCGTGGCATATGGCTGTTCTATCTCTCCATTAGACCTTTCTCTAGGATAACAAAGTAACCTCTTCAAATTCTTTTTGTTTCTATATATAAACCTAGGAGTATCTCCTACCACTTCCTTCATCTGTGGATCTACTAATAATATGTCCCAATGTGCTCTGATCACATCTTTAATGTGACCTATATCCTTGGTATAAGAAATCGAGCATGCCACTTTTTTTTTTTTTTTGTTTAAGAATTTGTTGATCTGATGGGTATTCATCTTAGATTAATTGATTGCTTGTAGTTTTTATGTATAAATTTTATTTGCCACCAACTATTTTATATATATATATATATATATATTTATGTATATGTATATATATATATATATATATATATATATATATATATATAGGTATATATGTATATATATATATATATATATATATATATATATATATATATATATGTATATATATATATATATATATATATATTTATATTTTATTGCATAGGCATTTTTTAATGCTCATACATATGTATTCTGTTTTGCATACTGTATATATTTATTCATATATATATATATATATATATATATATATATATATATATTATTAATATATTTTTATTATTTTATATGTATTAGTGTGTTATATATGTTTTATGCTATTATGAAGAGGTTTGCTTTTTGTTTCAACATGAGCATATGTAGACATATATTACGAATAGTTTTGTGATGAAAGACAGATGTACATGTTGTTTTTATGGTTATTGGAGATCTGGCACTTTAAGAGAGATTTGTTTCCCACCATTTTTTGTATTTAAACTCAGCTGTTTTTATTAGAGTGTAAAGGTCTGATGAAGCCGTATGGTGAAAGCGCTAACCTGCATCTCTTATATATTAAAGTTTGCCCTTGAACTGAAGGAGTCTCCGTTGGTAACGGACTTTTTATTGATTTATTGAGACTACTGAAGTTTTGAGGACATTTGATGAACTATTGGCACATCTACTGTGTTTCGCTCCCATTGTTGGTTATTGGTTTACTGTTAATTAAGTTATTGAATTATTAACTAAAATATAGACTTAAGCTTTGCGATGATATCATATTTAAATTAAAAATAATAATGAATGAAAAATATTAAATAATATTAAATAAATAAATACAATAATGCTACCCAAAGGAACTTTATAAATTCATTATTATTATTGACGTTTTGAATATTGCCTTTCATTCTATATGACCAATAAATTAAATGATGAATACATGATATAAAAACTTTCACACAGAATAATCTATAATAATATTCTTAAACTACTTAAAATAATGACCATAAAAGCTTAAAGTATAAATCTATATTATACTTCTAAAACAGTATCAATTCTTCCTTTAAAGTTTGGCCTTTCTTAACTTAAGGACACTCCCAATATTAACACTCTCGTTCAACCCTGGAGGTCTAGTTGAATCTAACTTCAGTTGCCAATAGAGCTCTCAATATTCCAACTGGGCCTCCCAGTTACCACCCCTTAAATCTACTACCCTCCTATGCTTCACCCCAACATATATTTGACCAGTACCATTAGAAACAGAATTATAGTGAATGGAGACAGACAAATGTGAGCACCTGCAGAACACTGTGGATGTTGTGCTACTACTATTCATGAAAGCTGCTCATTTTTAGCATTATTTTAATTTACTTATATCTAGTGTAGTTTGTTTAGGTACTTAGCAAACCATGCTAAATATAGACTAGAAACTTAAATGCAGAATAAAGTGAACAGGTTTTATGATTATTAGTAGCAATAATGCAGGTGGCATCCATATTGATTCACAAACTCAAACAATAAACAAGAAAACACATACAGAGATAGTCATAAAAGCCTAAAATATAATTACTAAACTGAATCAGAGATCATACCCGTCATTCTTTTAAGAAAAAAAAGTCCTTGGCTCCATGGGATGTACTTACTTAACAAGTGTTAAGAAACTAAATAAATAAATAAATAAATAAGTACAAATATGTGAATATGATGT